>NW_027315964.1:0-2500 GCF_026437365.1 Eucyclogobius newberryi
GCTCGTTTGCATGTATTAGCTCTAGAATTGCCACAGTTATCCAAGTAACGGTAGAGCGATCAAAGGAACCATAACTGATTTAATGAGCCATTCGCAGTTTCACTGTACCGGCCGTGTGTACTTAGACTTGCATGGCTTAATCTTTGAGACAAGCATATGCTACTGGCAGGATCAACCAGGTAGCCCTCGGTGGCGCGCCGCGGAGGGGGGCCCCCGGAGGAGCCCCGCTTCCAGACCGGCGGCCGGCCGTCCACCAACCCCCGCCCCGGGGTGTGGGGGGGGGGGGGGGACGGGCCGTGGGGTGACGGGCGCCTGCCTGCACCGGCAGGGCGCCCGGAGGCTCTTTGCGTTCAGCCGAGCTCCCCGGGCTGGGGGGGAGTCTCTGAGGAGAAGGGTTCGAGAAAACGTGTCTGCCGGAGGCAGCCCTCCGCGCTGGGGGGGCGGGAGGGGCGGGCACCGGAGCCCGCCAAACCTTCCATCCCGGGCGGTGGGACCTCCGTGGGAGAGCACCTGGGTGAGACGGGGCGTCTCGGCCTCGCTTCCAACGTGTCCGGCGTGAGGTGAGCCGGAGCAAACCACAGCCGCAGAATGTAAACAAACCCGCAGTGCGCAGGAGCCTTCGAAGCTGGATAAAACCAGAACGGGGCCCTACGATGGCGGGTCATGTGTGCCCGTCGACCAAGCTCCTTGTCCGGTATACATAGAACCATGTTTTGTACCAATTTCAATCGCCAAAAACGTCGTTTCCAAAAACCGCCCTCCCCTCCCTTGCAGCGTTACCGTTTTGCACTTTCCGCCTGAGAGCAGCGTCAAAAAGTTCGCCTGAGCAGCGTGATTTAGCCCGGGACTCCCGGGCTGAACGCTTATTTCCGTCGGCCGAAAAACGACTAAGTATTTTCGGGTATAGTGTACTATTGCCGAAAAACGACAGAGTCTTTTCGGGTATAGTGTACTATTTCGGTTTTTGCACTAAGTCCCTCAGGGGTATAGTGTACTATACTATGATGGTCAGATCACCTCCAGGCCCCAGGGGAGTGCTTTTCTGGGGTCAAACAGTGCACTGATGATGGGGGATTATTTCATTTTGCTCATTTTGGTGTTTTTTCACATTTTAACCCATTTTCACCCCTTTTGCTCACAACTTCGTACTACGGCCCGGAAAAACGACAGAGTCGATGGGTATAGTGTACTATTGCCGAAAAACGACAGAGTCTTTTCGGGTATAGTGTACTATTTCGGTTTTTGCACTAAGTCCCTCAGGGGTATAGTGTACTATACTATGATGGTCAGATCACCTCCAGGCCCCAGGGGAGTGCTTTTCTGGGGTCAAACAGTGCACTGATGATGGGGGATTATTTCATTTTGCTCATTTTGGTGTTTTTTCACATTTTAACCCATTTTCACCCCTTTTGCTCACAACTTCGTACTACGGCCCGGAAAAACGACAGAGTCGATGGGTATAGTGTACTATTGCCGAAAAACGACAGAGTCTTTTCGGGAATAGTGTACTATTTCGGTTTTTACTCTAAGTCCCTCAGGGGCATGGGGTGCTATACTATGATGGTCAGATCACCTCCAGGCCCCAGGGGAGTGCTTTTCTGGGGTCAAACAGTGCACTGATGATGGGGGATTATTTCATTTTGCTCATTTTGGTGTTTTTTCACATTTTAACCCATTTTCACCCCTTTTGCTCACAACTTCGTACTACGGCCCGGAAAAACGACAGAGTCGATGGGTATAGTGTACTATTGCCGAAAAACGACAGAGTCTTTTCGGGAATAGTGTACTATTTCGGTTTTTACTCTAAGTCCCTCAGGGGCATAGGGTGCTATACTCTGATGGTCAGATCACCTCCAGGCCCCAGGGGAGTGCTTTTCAGGGGTCAAACAGTGCACTGATGATAGGGGATTATTTCATTTTGCTCATTTTGGTGTTTTTTTTTTTTTTTTTTTTTTTTTTTTCACATTTTAACCCATTTTAACCCATTTTGCTCACCCCGCACTCTGCCGCATATGAGGCCGGGGAAGGGCCACTCTGGCTGGGCATGGCCTCCGCTGAGCACCCCCTGGAGCCACTGGAGCCCCCGGAGGCCCTCCAGAGCCACCCCCCACTGTCCCCAGACTCACCCGGGGGAAGGGCCACTCTGGCTGGGCATGGTCTCCACCAAGCAGCCCCTGGAGCCCCCGGAGCACCTCCAGAGCCACCCCCCACTCTCCCCAGACTCTGCCCGGGGAAGGGCCACTCTGGCTGGGCATGGCCTCCACCGAGCACCCCCTGGAACCCCTGGAACCCCCGGAGGCCCTCCAGAGCCACCCCCCACTCTCCCCAGACTCACCCCGGGGAAGGGCCACTCTGGCTGGGCATGGTCTCCACCAAGCACCCCCTGGAGCCCCCGGAGCACCCCCAGAGCCACCCCCCACTCTCCCCAGACTCACCCCGGGGAAGGGACACTCTGGCTGGGCATGGTCTCCACCAAGCACCCCCTGGAGCCCCCGGAGCA
>NW_027315964.1:12500-17500 GCF_026437365.1 Eucyclogobius newberryi
TCGCTTCCAACGTGTCCGGCGTGAGGTGAGCCGGAGCAAACCACAGCCGCAGAATGTAAACAAACCCGCAGTGCGCAGGAGCCTTCGAAGCTGGATAAAACCAGAACGGGGCCCTACGATGGCGGGTCATGTGTGCCCGTCGACCAAGCTCCTTGTCCGGTATACATAGAACCATGTTTTGTACCAATTTCAATCGCCAAAAACGTCGTTTCCAAAAACCGCCCTCCCCTCCCTTGCAGCGTTACCGTTTTGCACTTTCCGCCTGAGAGCAGCGTCAAAAAGTTCGCCTGAGCAGCGTGATTTAGCCCGGGACTCCCGGGCTGAACGCTTATTTCCGTCGGCCGAAAAACGACTAAGTATTTTCGGGTATAGTGTACTATTGCCGAAAAACGACAGAGTCTTTTCGGGTATAGTGTACTATTTCGGTTTTTGCACTAAGTCCCTCAGGGGTATAGTGTACTATACTATGATGGTCAGATCACCTCCAGGCCCCAGGGGAGTGCTTTTCTGGGGTCAAACAGTGCACTGATGATGGGGGATTATTTCATTTTGCTCATTTTGGTGTTTTTTCACATTTTAACCCATTTTCACCCCTTTTGCTCACAACTTCGTACTACGGCCCGGAAAAACGACAGAGTCGATGGGTATAGTGTACTATTGCCGAAAAACGACAGAGTCTTTTCGGGTATAGTGTACTATTTCGGTTTTTGCACTAAGTCCCTCAGGGGTATAGTGTACTATACTATGATGGTCAGATCACCTCCAGGCCCCAGGGGAGTGCTTTTCTGGGGTCAAACAGTGCACTGATGATGGGGGATTATTTCATTTTGCTCATTTTGGTGTTTTTTCACATTTTAACCCATTTTCACCCCTTTTGCTCACAACTTCGTACTACGGCCCGGAAAAACGACAGAGTCGATGGGTATAGTGTACTATTGCCGAAAAACGACAGAGTCTTTTCGGGAATAGTGTACTATTTCGGTTTTTACTCTAAGTCCCTCAGGGGCATGGGGTGCTATACTATGATGGTCAGATCACCTCCAGGCCCCAGGGGAGTGCTTTTCTGGGGTCAAACAGTGCACTGATGATGGGGGATTATTTCATTTTGCTCATTTTGGTGTTTTTTCACATTTTAACCCATTTTCACCCCTTTTGCTCACAACTTCGTACTACGGCCCGGAAAAACGACAGAGTCGATGGGTATAGTGTACTATTGCCGAAAAACGACAGAGTCTTTTCGGGAATAGTGTACTATTTCGGTTTTTACTCTAAGTCCCTCAGGGGCATAGGGTGCTATACTCTGATGGTCAGATCACCTCCAGGCCCCAGGGGAGTGCTTTTCAGGGGTCAAACAGTGCACTGATGATAGGGGATTATTTCATTTTGCTCATTTTGGTGTTTTTTTTTTTTTTTTTTTTTTTTCACATTTTAACCCATTTTAACCCATTTTGCTCACCCCGCACTCTGCCGCATATGAGGCCGGGGAAGGGCCACTCTGGCTGGGCATGGCCTCCGCTGAGCACCCCCTGGAGCCACTGGAGCCCCCGGAGGCCCTCCAGAGCCACCCCCCACTGTCCCCAGACTCACCCGGGGGAAGGGCCACTCTGGCTGGGCATGGTCTCCACCAAGCAGCCCCTGGAGCCCCCGGAGCACCTCCAGAGCCACCCCCCACTCTCCCCAGACTCTGCCCGGGGAAGGGCCACTCTGGCTGGGCATGGCCTCCACCGAGCACCCCCTGGAACCCCTGGAACCCCTGGAACCCCCGGAGGCCCTCCAGAGCCACCCCCCACTCTCCCCAGACTCACCCCGGGGAAGGGCCACTCTGGCTGGGCATGGTCTCCACCAAGCACCCCCTGGAGCCCCCGGAGCACCCCCAGAGCCACCCCCCACTCTCCCCAGACTCACCCCGGGGAAGGGACACTCTGGCTGGGCATGGTCTCCACCAAGCACCCCCTGGAGCCCCCGGAGCACCTCCAGAGCCACCCCCCACTCCTCCAGACTCACCCCGGGGAAGGGACACTCTGGCTGGGCATGGCCTCCGCCGAGCACCCCCTGGAGCCCCTGGAGCCCCCGGAGCACCTCCAGGGCCACCCCCCACTCCTCCAGACTCACCCCGGGGAAGGGACACTCTGGCTGGGCATGGCCTCCGCCGAGCACCCCCTGGAGCCCCCGGAGCACCCCCAGAGCCACCCCCCACTCTCCCCAGACTCACCCCGGGGAAGGGCCACTCTGGCTGGGCATGGCCTCCACCAAGCACCCCCTGGAGCCCCTGGAACCCCCGGAGGCCCTCCAGAGCCACCCCCCACTCTCCCCAGACTCACCCCGGGGAAGGGCCACTCTGGCTGGGCATGGCCTCCGCCGACCACCCCCTGGAACCCCTGGAGCCCCCGGAGCACCTCCAGAGCCACCCCCCACTCCTCCAGACTCTGCCCGGGGAAGGGCCACTCTGGCTGGGCATGGCCTCCACTGAGCACCCCCTGGAGCCCCCGGAGCACCTCCAGAGCCACCCCCCACTCTCCCCAGACTCTGCCCGGGGAAGGGACACTCTGGCCGGGCATGGCCTCCGCCGAGCACCCCCTGGAACCCCCGGAGGCCCTCCAGGGCCACCCCCCACTGTCCCCAGACTCACCCGGGGGAAGGGCCACTCTGGCTGGGCATGGTCTCCACCAAGCAGCCCCTGGAGCCCCCGGAGCACCTCCAGAGCCACCCCCCACTCTCCCCAGACTCTGCCCGGGGAAGGGCCACTCTGGCTGGGCATGGCCTCCACCGAGCACCCCCTGGAACCCCTGGAACCCCTGGAACCCCCGGAGGCCCTCCAGAGCCACCCCCCACTCTCCCCAGACTCACCCCGGGGAAGGGCCACTCTGGCTGGGCATGGTCTCCACCAAGCACCCCCTGGAGCCCCCGGAGCACCCCCAGAGCCACCCCCCACTCTCCCCAGACTCACCCCGGGGAAGGGACACTCTGGCTGGGCATGGTCTCCACCAAGCACCCCCTGGAGCCCCCGGAGCACCTCCAGAGCCACCCCCCACTCCTCCAGACTCACCCCGGGGAAGGGACACTCTGGCTGGGCATGGCCTCCGCCGAGCACCCCCTGGAGCCCCTGGAGCCCCCGGAGCACCTCCAGGGCCACCCCCCACTCCTCCAGACTCACCCCGGGGAAGGGACACTCTGGCTGGGCATGGCCTCCGCCGAGCACCCCCTGGAGCCCCCGGAGCACCCCCAGAGCCACCCCCCACTCTCCCCAGACTCACCCCGGGGAAGGGCCACTCTGGCTGGGCATGGCCTCCACCAAGCACCCCCTGGAGCCCCTGGAACCCCCGGAGGCCCTCCAGAGCCACCCCCCACTCTCCCCAGACTCACCCCGGGGAAGGGCCACTCTGGCTGGGCATGGCCTCCGCCGACCACCCCCTGGAACCCCTGGAGCCCCCGGAGCACCTCCAGAGCCACCCCCCACTCCTCCAGACTCTGCCCGGGGAAGGGCCACTCTGGCTGGGCATGGCCTCCACTGAGCACCCCCTGGAGCCCCCGGAGCACCTCCAGAGCCACCCCCCACTCTCCCCAGACTCTGCCCGGGGAAGGGACACTCTGGCCGGGCATGGCCTCCGCCGAGCACCCCCTGGAACCCCCGGAGGCCCTCCAGGGCCACCCCCCACTGTCCCCAGACTCACCCGGGGGAAGGGCCACTCTGGCTGGGCATGGTCTCCACCAAGCAGCCCCTGGAGCCCCCGGAGCACCTCCAGAGCCACCCCCCACTCTCCCCAGACTCTGCCCGGGGAAGGGCCACTCTGGCTGGGCATGGCCTCCACCGAGCACCCCCTGGAACCCCTGGAACCCCTGGAACCCCCGGAGGCCCTCCAGAGCCACCCCCCACTCTCCCCAGACTCACCCCGGGGAAGGGCCACTCTGGCTGGGCATGGTCTCCACCAAGCACCCCCTGGAGCCCCCGGAGCACCCCCAGAGCCACCCCCCACTCTCCCCAGACTCACCCCGGGGAAGGGACACTCTGGCTGGGCATGGTCTCCACCAAGCACCCCCTGGAGCCCCCGGAGCACCTCCAGAGCCACCCCCCACTCCTCCAGACTCACCCCGGGGAAGGGACACTCTGGCTGGGCATGGCCTCCGCCGAGCACCCCCTGGAGCCCCTGGAGCCCCCGGAGCACCTCCAGGGCCACCCCCCACTCCTCCAGACTCACCCCGGGGAAGGGACACTCTGGCTGGGCATGGCCTCCGCCGAGCACCCCCTGGAGCCCCCGGAGCACCCCCAGAGCCACCCCCCACTCTCCCCAGACTCACCCCGGGGAAGGGCCACTCTGGCTGGGCATGGCCTCCACCAAGCACCCCCTGGAGCCCCTGGAACCCCCGGAGGCCCTCCAGAGCCACCCCCCACTCTCCCCAGACTCACCCCGGGGAAGGGCCACTCTGGCTGGGCATGGCCTCCGCCGACCACCCCCTGGAACCCCTGGAGCCCCCGGAGCACCTCCAGAGCCACCCCCCACTCCTCCAGACTCTGCCCGGGGAAGGGCCACTCTGGCTGGGCATGGCCTCCACTGAGCACCCCCTGGAGCCCCCGGAGCACCTCCAGAGCCACCCCCCACTCTCCCCAGACTCTGCCCGGGGAAGGGACACTCTGGCCGGGCATGGCCTCCGCCGAGCACCCCCTGGAACCCCCGGAGGCCCTCCAGGGCCACCCCCCACTGTCCCCAGACTCACCCGGGGGAAGGGCCACTCTGGCTGGGCATGGTCTCCACCAAGCAGCCCCTGGAGCCCCCGGAGCACCTCCAGAGCCACCCCCCACTCTCCCCAGACTCTGCCCGGGGAAGGGACACTCTGGCTGGGCATGGCCTCCACCGAGCACCCCCTGGAACCCCTGGAACCCCCGGAGCACCTCCAGAGCCACCCCCCACTCTCCCCAGACTCTGCCCGGGGAAGGGCCACTCTGGCTGGGCATGGTCTCCACCAAGCACCCCCTGGAGCCCCCGGAGCACCCCCAGAGCCAC
>NW_027315964.1:40000-42500 GCF_026437365.1 Eucyclogobius newberryi
TGAGCAGCGTGATTTAGCCCGGGACTCCCGGGCTGAACGCTTATTTCCGTCGGCCGAAAAACGACTAAGTATTTTCGGGTATAGTGTACTATTGCCGAAAAACGACAGAGTCTTTTCGGGTATAGTGTACTATTTCGGTTTTTGCACTAAGTCCCTCAGGGGTATAGTGTACTATACTATGATGGTCAGATCACCTCCAGGCCCCAGGGGAGTGCTTTTCTGGGGTCAAACAGTGCACTGATGATGGGGGATTATTTCATTTTGCTCATTTTGGTGTTTTTTCACATTTTAACCCATTTTCACCCCTTTTGCTCACAACTTCGTACTACGGCCCGGAAAAACGACAGAGTCGATGGGTATAGTGTACTATTGCCGAAAAACGACAGAGTCTTTTCGGGTATAGTGTACTATTTCGGTTTTTGCACTAAGTCCCTCAGGGGTATAGTGTACTATACTATGATGGTCAGATCACCTCCAGGCCCCAGGGGAGTGCTTTTCTGGGGTCAAACAGTGCACTGATGATGGGGGATTATTTCATTTTGCTCATTTTGGTGTTTTTTCACATTTTAACCCATTTTCACCCCTTTTGCTCACAACTTCGTACTACGGCCCGGAAAAACGACAGAGTCGATGGGTATAGTGTACTATTGCCGAAAAACGACAGAGTCTTTTCGGGAATAGTGTACTATTTCGGTTTTTACTCTAAGTCCCTCAGGGGCATGGGGTGCTATACTATGATGGTCAGATCACCTCCAGGCCCCAGGGGAGTGCTTTTCTGGGGTCAAACAGTGCACTGATGATGGGGGATTATTTCATTTTGCTCATTTTGGTGTTTTTTCACATTTTAACCCATTTTCACCCCTTTTGCTCACAACTTCGTACTACGGCCCGGAAAAACGACAGAGTCGATGGGTATAGTGTACTATTGCCGAAAAACGACAGAGTCTTTTCGGGAATAGTGTACTATTTCGGTTTTTACTCTAAGTCCCTCAGGGGCATAGGGTGCTATACTCTGATGGTCAGATCACCTCCAGGCCCCAGGGGAGTGCTTTTCAGGGGTCAAACAGTGCACTGATGATAGGGGATTATTTCATTTTGCTCATTTTGGTGTTTTTTTTTTTTTTTTTTTTTTTTTTTTCACATTTTAACCCATTTTAACCCATTTTGCTCACCCCGCACTCTGCCGCATATGAGGCCGGGGAAGGGCCACTCTGGCTGGGCATGGCCTCCGCTGAGCACCCCCTGGAGCCACTGGAGCCCCCGGAGGCCCTCCAGAGCCACCCCCCACTGTCCCCAGACTCACCCGGGGGAAGGGCCACTCTGGCTGGGCATGGTCTCCACCAAGCAGCCCCTGGAGCCCCCGGAGCACCTCCAGAGCCACCCCCCACTCTCCCCAGACTCTGCCCGGGGAAGGGCCACTCTGGCTGGGCATGGCCTCCACCGAGCACCCCCTGGAACCCCTGGAACCCCCGGAGGCCCTCCAGAGCCACCCCCCACTCTCCCCAGACTCACCCCGGGGAAGGGCCACTCTGGCTGGGCATGGTCTCCACCAAGCACCCCCCTGGAGCCCCCGGAGCACCCCCAGAGCCACCCCCCACTCTCCCCAGACTCACCCCGGGGAAGGGACACTCTGGCTGGGCATGGTCTCCACCAAGCACCCCCTGGAGCCCCCGGAGCACCTCCAGAGCCACCCCCCACTCCTCCAGACTCACCCCGGGGAAGGGACACTCTGCCTGGGCATGGCCCCCACTGAGCACCCCCTGGAACCCCTGGAGCCCCCGGAGCACCTCCAGAGCCACCCCCCACTCTCCCCAGACTCTGCCCGGGGAAGGGCCACTCTGGCTGGGCATGGTCTCCACCAAGCACCCCCTGGAGCCCCCGGAGCACCCCCAGAGCCACCCCCCACTCTCCCCAGACTCACCCCGGGGAAGGGCCACTCTGGCTGGGCATGGCCTCCGCCGAGCACCCCCTGGAGCCCCCGGAGCACCCCCAGAGCCACCCCCCACTCACCCCAGACTCACCCCGGGGAAGGGACACTCTGGCTGGGCATGGCCTCCACCAAGCACCCCCTGGAGCCCCTGGAACCCCCGGAGGCCCTCCAGAGCCACCCCCCACTCTCCCCAGACTCACCCCGGGGGAGGGCCACTCTGGCTGGGCATGGTCTCCACCAAGCACCCCCTGGAGCCCCCGGAGCACCTCCAGAGCCACCCCCCACTCCTCCAGACTCACCCCGGGGAAGGGACACTCTGGCTGGGCATGGCCCCCACCGAGCACCCCCTGGAGCCCCTGGAGCCCCCGGAGCACCCCCAGAGCCACCCCCCACTCTCCCCAGACTCACCCCGGGGAAGGGCCACTCTGGCTGGGCATGGCCTCCGCCGAGCACCCCCTGGAGCCCCCGGAGCACCCCCAGAGCCACCCCCCACTCACACCCAGACTCACCCCGGGGAAGGGACACTCTGGCTGGGCATGGCCTCCACCAAGCACCCCCTGGAGCCCCTGG
>NW_027315964.1:52500-55000 GCF_026437365.1 Eucyclogobius newberryi
AGAGCACCTGGGTGAGACGGGGCGTCTCGGCCTCGCTTCCAACGTGTCCGGCGTAACCCATTTTCACCCCTTTTGCTCACAACTTCGTACTACGGCCCGGAAAAACGACAGAGTCGATGGGTATAGTGTACTATTGCCGAAAAACGACAGAGTCTTTTCGGGAATAGTGTACTATTTCGGTTTTTACTCTAAGTCCCTCAGGGGCATGGGGTGCTATACTATGATGGTCAGATCACCTCCAGGCCCCAGGGGAGTGCTTTTCTGGGGTCAAACAGTGCACTGATGATGGGGGATTATTTCATTTTGCTCATTTTGGTGTTTTTTCACATTTTAACCCATTTTCACCCCTTTTGCTCACAACTTCGTACTACGGCCCGGAAAAACGACAGAGTCGATGGGTATAGTGTACTATTGCCGAAAAACGACAGAGTCTTTTCGGGAATAGTGTACTATTTCGGTTTTTACTCTAAGTCCCTCAGGGGCATAGGGTGCTATACTCTGATGGTCAGATCACCTCCAGGCCCCAGGGGAGTGCTTTTCAGGGGTCAAACAGTGCACTGATGATGGGGGATTATTTCATTTTGCTCATTTTGGTGTTTTTTTTTTTTTTTTTTTTTTTTTTTTTCACATTTTAACCCATTTTAACCCATTTTGCTCACCCCGCACTCTGCCGCATATGAGGCCGGGGAAGGGCCACTCTGGCTGGGCATGGCCTCCGCTGAGCACCCCCTGGAGCCACTGGAGCCCCCGGAGGCCCTCCAGAGCCACCCCCCACTGTCCCCAGACTCACCCGGGGGAAGGGCCACTCTGGCTGGGCATGGTCTCCACCAAGCAGCCCCTGGAGCCCCCGGAGCACCTCCAGAGCCACCCCCCACTCTCCCCAGACTCTGCCCGGGGAAGGGCCACTCTGGCTGGGCATGGCCTCCACCGAGCACCCCCTGGAACCCCTGGAACCCCCGGAGGCCCTCCAGAGCCACCCCCCACTCTCCCCAGACTCACCCCGGGGAAGGGCCACTCTGGCTGGGCATGGTCTCCACCAAGCACCCCCTGGAGCCCCCGGAGCACCCCCAGAGCCACCCCCCACTCTCCCCAGACTCACCCCGGGGAAGGGACACTCTGGCTGGGCATGGTCTCCACCAAGCACCCCCTGGAGCCCCCGGAGCACCTCCAGAGCCACCCCCCACTCCTCCAGACTCACCCCGGGGAAGGGACACTCTGCCTGGGCATGGCCCCCACTGAGCACCCCCTGGAACCCCTGGAGCCCCCGGAGCACCTCCAGAGCCACCCCCCACTCTCCCCAGACTCTGCCCGGGGAAGGGCCACTCTGGCTGGGCATGGTCTCCACCAAGCACCCCCTGGAGCCCCCGGAGCACCCCCAGAGCCACCCCCCACTCTCCCCAGACTCACCCCGGGGAAGGGCCACTCTGGCTGGGCATGGCCTCCGCCGAGCACCCCCTGGAGCCCCCGGAGCACCCCCAGAGCCACCCCCCACTCACCCCAGACTCACCCCGGGGAAGGGACACTCTGGCTGGGCATGGCCTCCACCAAGCACCCCCTGGAGCCCCTGGAACCCCCGGAGGCCCTCCAGAGCCACCCCCCACTCTCCCCAGACTCACCCCGGGGGAGGGCCACTCTGGCTGGGCATGGTCTCCACCAAGCACCCCCTGGAGCCCCCGGAGCACCTCCAGAGCCACCCCCCACTCCTCCAGACTCACCCCGGGGAAGGGACACTCTGGCTGGGCATGGCCCCCACCGAGCACCCCCTGGAGCCCCTGGAGCCCCCGGAGCACCTCCAGGGCCACCCCCCACTCCTCCAGACTCACCCCGGGGAAGGGACACTCTGGCTGGGCATGGTCTCCACCAAGCACCCCCTGGAGCCCCCGGAGCACCCCCAGAGCCACCCCCCACTCTCCCCAGACTCACCCCGGGGAAGGGACACTCTGGCTGGGCATGGCCTCCGCCGACCACCCCCTGGAGCCCCCGGAGCACCCCCAGAGCCACCCCCCACTCACCCCAGACTCACCCCGGGGAAGGGACACTCTGGCTGGGCATGGCCTCCACCAAGCACCCCCTGGAGCCCCTGGAACCCCCGGAGGCCCTCCAGAGCCACCCCCCACTCTCCCCAGACTCACCCCGGGGGAGGGCCACTCTGGCTGGGCATGGTCTCCACCAAGCACCCCCTGGAGCCCCCGGAGCACCTCCAGAGCCACCCCCCACTCCTCCAGACTCACCCCGGGGAAGGGACACTCTGGCTGGGCATGGCCTCCACCAAGCACCCCCTGGAGCCCCTGGAACCCCCGGAGGCCCTCCAGAGCCACCCCCCACTCTCCCCAGACTCACCCCGGGGGAGGGCCACTCTGGCTGGGCATGGTCTCCACCAAGCACCCCCTGGAGCCCCCGGAGCACCTCCAGAGCCACCCCCCACTCCTCCAGACTCACCCCGGGGAAGGGACACTCTGGCTGGGCATGGCCCCCACCGAGCACCCCCTGGAGCCCCTGG
>NW_027315964.1:65000-67500 GCF_026437365.1 Eucyclogobius newberryi
GCAGCCCCTGGAGCCCCCGGAGCACCTCCAGAGCCACCCCCCACTCTCCCCAGACTCTGCCCGGGGAAGGGCCACTCTGGCTGGGCATGGCCTCCACCGAGCACCCCCTGGAACCCCTGGAACCCCCGGAGGCCCTCCAGAGCCACCCCCCACTCTCCCCAGACTCACCCCGGGGAAGGGCCACTCTGGCTGGGCATGGTCTCCACCAAGCACCCCCTGGAGCCCCCGGAGCACCCCCAGAGCCACCCCCCACTCTCCCCAGACTCACCCCGGGGAAGGGACACTCTGGCTGGGCATGGTCTCCACCAAGCACCCCCTGGAGCCCCCGGAGCACCTCCAGAGCCACCCCCCACTCCTCCAGACTCACCCCGGGGAAGGGACACTCTGCCTGGGCATGGCCCCCACTGAGCACCCCCTGGAACCCCTGGAGCCCCCGGAGCACCTCCAGAGCCACCCCCCACTCTCCCCAGACTCTGCCCGGGGAAGGGCCACTCTGGCTGGGCATGGTCTCCACCAAGCACCCCCTGGAGCCCCCGGAGCACCCCCAGAGCCACCCCCCACTCTCCCCAGACTCACCCCGGGGAAGGGCCACTCTGGCTGGGCATGGCCTCCGCCGAGCACCCCCTGGAGCCCCCGGAGCACCCCCAGAGCCACCCCCCACTCACCCCAGACTCACCCCGGGGAAGGGACACTCTGGCTGGGCATGGCCTCCACCAAGCACCCCCTGGAGCCCCTGGAACCCCCGGAGGCCCTCCAGAGCCACCCCCCACTCTCCCCAGACTCACCCCGGGGGAGGGCCACTCTGGCTGGGCATGGTCTCCACCAAGCACCCCCTGGAGCCCCCGGAGCACCTCCAGAGCCACCCCCCACTCCTCCAGACTCACCCCGGGGAAGGGACACTCTGGCTGGGCATGGCCCCCACCGAGCACCCCCTGGAGCCCCTGGAGCCCCCGGAGCACCTCCAGGGCCACCCCCCACTCCTCCAGACTCACCCCGGGGAAGGGACACTCTGGCTGGGCATGGTCTCCACCAAGCACCCCCTGGAGCCCCCGGAGCACCCCCAGAGCCACCCCCCACTCTCCCCAGACTCACCCCGGGGAAGGGACACTCTGGCTGGGCATGGCCTCCGCCGACCACCCCCTGGAGCCCCCGGAGCACCCCCAGAGCCACCCCCCACTCACCCCAGACTCACCCCGGGGAAGGGACACTCTGGCTGGGCATGGCCTCCACCAAGCACCCCCTGGAGCCCCTGGAACCCCCGGAGGCCCTCCAGAGCCACCCCCCACTCTCCCCAGACTCACCCCGGGGGAGGGCCACTCTGGCTGGGCATGGTCTCCACCAAGCACCCCCTGGAGCCCCCGGAGCACCTCCAGAGCCACCCCCCACTCCTCCAGACTCACCCCGGGGAAGGGACACTCTGGCTGGGCATGGCCTCCACCAAGCACCCCCTGGAGCCCCTGGAACCCCCGGAGGCCCTCCAGAGCCACCCCCCACTCTCCCCAGACTCACCCCGGGGGAGGGCCACTCTGGCTGGGCATGGTCTCCACCAAGCACCCCCTGGAGCCCCCGGAGCACCTCCAGAGCCACCCCCCACTCCTCCAGACTCACCCCGGGGAAGGGACACTCTGGCTGGGCATGGCCCCCACCGAGCACCCCCTGGAGCCCCTGGAGCCCCCGGAGCACCTCCAGGGCCACCCCCCACTCCTCCAGACTCACCCCGGGGAAGGGACACTCTGGCTGGGCATGGCCTCCGCCGAGCACCCCCTGGAGCCCCCGGAGCACCCCCAGAGCCACCCCCCACTCTCCTCCAGACTCACCCCGGGGAAGGGACACTCTGGCTGGGCATGGCCTCCGCCGACCACCCCCTGGAACCCCTGGAGCCCCCGGAGCACCTCCAGAGCCACCCCCCACTCTCCCCAGACTCTGCCCGGGGAAGGGACACTCTGGCCGGGCATGGCCTCCGCCGAGCACCCCCTGGAACCCCCGGAGGCCCTCCAGGGCCACCCCCCACTGTCCCCAGACTCACCCGGGGGAAGGGCCACTCTGGCTGGGCATGGTCTCCACCAAGCAGCCCCTGGAGCCCCCGGAGCACCTCCAGAGCCACCCCCCACTCTCCCCAGACTCTGCCCGGGGAAGGGCCACTCTGGCTGGGCATGGCCTCCACCGAGCACCCCCTGGAACCCCTGGAACCCCTGGAACCCCCGGAGGCCCTCCAGAGCCACCCCCCACTCTCCCCAGACTCACCCCGGGGAAGGGCCACTCTGGCTGGGCATGGTCTCCACCAAGCACCCCCTGGAGCCCCCGGAGCACCCCCAGAGCCACCCCCCACTCTCCCCAGACTCACCCCGGGGAAGGGACACTCTGGCTGGGCATGGTCTCCACCAAGCACCCCCTGGAGCCCCCGGAGCACCTCCAGAGCCACCCCCCACTCCTCCAGACTCACCCCGGGGAAGGGACACTCTGGCTGGGCATGGCCTCCGCCGAGCACCCCCTGGAGCCC
>NW_027315965.1:7500-15000 GCF_026437365.1 Eucyclogobius newberryi
AGCACCCCCTGGAGCCCCCGGAGCACCTCCAGAGCCACCCCCCACTCCTCCAGACTCACCCCGGGGAAGGGACACTCTGCCTGGGCATGGCCCCCACTGAGCACCCCCTGGAACCCCTGGAGCCCCCGGAGCACCTCCAGAGCCACCCCCCACTCTCCCCAGACTCTGCCCGGGGAAGGGCCACTCTGGCTGGGCATGGTCTCCACCAAGCACCCCCTGGAGCCCCCGGAGCACCCCCAGAGCCACCCCCCACTCTCCCCAGACTCACCCCGGGGAAGGGCCACTCTGGCTGGGCATGGCCTCCGCCGAGCACCCCCTGGAGCCCCCGGAGCACCCCCAGAGCCACCCCCCACTCACCCCAGACTCACCCCGGGGAAGGGACACTCTGGCTGGGCATGGCCTCCACCAAGCACCCCCTGGAGCCCCTGGAACCCCCGGAGGCCCTCCAGAGCCACCCCCCACTCTCCCCAGACTCACCCCGGGGGAGGGCCACTCTGGCTGGGCATGGTCTCCACCAAGCACCCCCTGGAGCCCCCGGAGCACCTCCAGAGCCACCCCCCACTCCTCCAGACTCACCCCGGGGAAGGGACACTCTGGCTGGGCATGGCCCCCACCGAGCACCCCCTGGAGCCCCTGGAGCCCCCGGAGCACCCCCAGAGCCACCCCCCACTCTCCCCAGACTCACCCCGGGGAAGGGCCACTCTGGCTGGGCATGGCCTCCGCCGAGCACCCCCTGGAGCCCCCGGAGCACCCCCAGAGCCACCCCCCACTCACCCCAGACTCACCCCGGGGAAGGGACACTCTGGCTGGGCATGGCCTCCACCAAGCACCCCCTGGAGCCCCTGGAACCCCCGGAGGCCCTCCAGAGCCACCCCCCACTCTCCCCAGACTCACCCCGGGGGAGGGCCACTCTGGCTGGGCACCGTCTCCACCAAGCACCCCCTGGAGCCCCCGGAGCACCTCCAGAGCCACCCCCCACTCCTCCAGACTCA
Source organism: Eucyclogobius newberryi (assembly GCF_026437365.1). NCBI lineage: Eukaryota > Metazoa > Chordata > Actinopteri > Gobiiformes > Gobiidae > Eucyclogobius > Eucyclogobius newberryi. The sequence goes on from NW_027315965.1 coordinate 8,493, forward strand.
CCCCGGGGAAGGGACACTCTGGCTGGGCATGGCCCCCACCGAGCACCCCCTGGAGCCCCTGGAGCCCCCGGAGCACCTCCAGGGCCACCCCCCACTCCTCCAGACTCACCCCGGGGAAGGGACACTCTGGCTGGGCATGGCCTCCGCCGAGCACCCCCTGGAGCCCCCGGAGCACCCCCAGAGCCACCCCCCACTCTCCTCCAGACTCACCCCGGGGAAGGGACACTCTGGCTGGGCATGGCCTCCGCCGACCACCCCCTGGAACCCCTGGAGCCCCCGGAGCACCTCCAGAGCCACCCCCCACTCTCCCCAGACTCTGCCCGGGGAAGGGACACTCTGGCCGGGCATGGCCTCCGCCGAGCACCCCCTGGAACCCCCGGAGGCCCTCCAGGGCCACCCCCCACTGTCCCCAGACTCACCCGGGGGAAGGGCCACTCTGGCTGGGCATGGTCTCCACCAAGCAGCCCCTGGAGCCCCCGGAGCACCTCCAGAGCCACCCCCCACTCTCCCCAGACTCTGCCCGGGGAAGGGCCACTCTGGCTGGGCATGGCCTCCACCGAGCACCCCCTGGAACCCCTGGAACCCCTGGAACCCCCGGAGGCCCTCCAGAGCCACCCCCCACTCTCCCCAGACTCACCCCGGGGAAGGGCCACTCTGGCTGGGCATGGTCTCCACCAAGCACCCCCTGGAGCCCCCGGAGCACCCCCAGAGCCACCCCCCACTCTCCCCAGACTCACCCCGGGGAAGGGACACTCTGGCTGGGCATGGTCTCCACCAAGCACCCCCTGGAGCCCCCGGAGCACCTCCAGAGCCACCCCCCACTCCTCCAGACTCACCCCGGGGAAGGGACACTCTGGCTGGGCATGGCCTCCGCCGAGCACCCCCTGGAGCCCCTGGAGCCCCCGGAGCACCTCCAGGGCCACCCCCCACTCCTCCAGACTCACCCCGGGGAAGGGACACTCTGGCTGGGCATGGCCTCCGCCGAGCACCCCCTGGAGCCCCCGGAGCACCCCCAGAGCCACCCCCCACTCTCCCCAGACTCACCCCGGGGAAGGGCCACTCTGGCTGGGCATGGCCTCCACCAAGCACCCCCTGGAGCCCCTGGAACCCCCGGAGGCCCTCCAGAGCCACCCCCCACTCTCCCCAGACTCACCCCGGGGAAGGGCCACTCTGGCTGGGCATGGCCTCCGCCGACCACCCCCTGGAACCCCTGGAGCCCCCGGAGCACCTCCAGAGCCACCCCCCACTCCTCCAGACTCTGCCCGGGGAAGGGCCACTCTGGCTGGGCATGGCCTCCACTGAGCACCCCCTGGAGCCCCCGGAGCACCTCCAGAGCCACCCCCCACTCTCCCCAGACTCTGCCCGGGGAAGGGACACTCTGGCCGGGCATGGCCTCCGCCGAGCACCCCCTGGAACCCCCGGAGGCCCTCCAGGGCCACCCCCCACTGTCCCCAGACTCACCCGGGGGAAGGGCCACTCTGGCTGGGCATGGTCTCCACCAAGCAGCCCCTGGAGCCCCCGGAGCACCTCCAGAGCCACCCCCCACTCTCCCCAGACTCTGCCCGGGGAAGGGCCACTCTGGCTGGGCATGGCCTCCACCGAGCACCCCCTGGAACCCCTGGAACCCCTGGAACCCCCGGAGGCCCTCCAGAGCCACCCCCCACTCTCCCCAGACTCACCCCGGGGAAGGGCCACTCTGGCTGGGCATGGTCTCCACCAAGCACCCCCTGGAGCCCCCGGAGCACCCCCAGAGCCACCCCCCACTCTCCCCAGACTCACCCCGGGGAAGGGACACTCTGGCTGGGCATGGTCTCCACCAAGCACCCCCTGGAGCCCCCGGAGCACCTCCAGAGCCACCCCCCACTCCTCCAGACTCACCCCGGGGAAGGGACACTCTGGCTGGGCATGGCCTCCGCCGAGCACCCCCTGGAGCCCCTGGAGCCCCCGGAGCACCTCCAGGGCCACCCCCCACTCCTCCAGACTCACCCCGGGGAAGGGACACTCTGGCTGGGCATGGCCTCCGCCGAGCACCCCCTGGAGCCCCCGGAGCACCCCCAGAGCCACCCCCCACTCTCCCCAGACTCACCCCGGGGAAGGGCCACTCTGGCTGGGCATGGCCTCCACCAAGCACCCCCTGGAGCCCCTGGAACCCCCGGAGGCCCTCCAGAGCCACCCCCCACTCTCCCCAGACTCACCCCGGGGAAGGGCCACTCTGGCTGGGCATGGCCTCCGCCGACCACCCCCTGGAACCCCTGGAGCCCCCGGAGCACCTCCAGAGCCACCCCCCACTCCTCCAGACTCTGCCCGGGGAAGGGCCACTCTGGCTGGGCATGGCCTCCACTGAGCACCCCCTGGAGCCCCCGGAGCACCTCCAGAGCCACCCCCCACTCTCCCCAGACTCTGCCCGGGGAAGGGACACTCTGGCCGGGCATGGCCTCCGCCGAGCACCCCCTGGAACCCCCGGAGGCCCTCCAGGGCCACCCCCCACTGTCCCCAGACTCACCCGGGGGAAGGGCCACTCTGGCTGGGCATGGTCTCCACCAAGCAGCCCCTGGAGCCCCCGGAGCACCTCCAGAGCCACCCCCCACTCTCCCCAGACTCTGCCCGGGGAAGGGCCACTCTGGCTGGGCATGGCCTCCACCGAGCACCCCCTGGAACCCCTGGAACCCCTGGAACCCCCGGAGGCCCTCCAGAGCCACCCCCCACTCTCCCCAGACTCACCCCGGGGAAGGGCCACTCTGGCTGGGCATGGTCTCCACCAAGCACCCCCTGGAGCCCCCGGAGCACCCCCAGAGCCACCCCCCACTCTCCCCAGACTCACCCCGGGGAAGGGACACTCTGGCTGGGCATGGTCTCCACCAAGCACCCCCTGGAGCCCCCGGAGCACCTCCAGAGCCACCCCCCACTCCTCCAGACTCACCCCGGGGAAGGGACACTCTGGCTGGGCATGGCCTCCGCCGAGCACCCCCTGGAGCCCCTGGAGCCCCCGGAGCACCTCCAGGGCCACCCCCCACTCCTCCAGACTCACCCCGGGGAAGGGACACTCTGGCTGGGCATGGCCTCCGCCGAGCACCCCCTGGAGCCCCCGGAGCACCCCCAGAGCCACCCCCCACTCTCCCCAGACTCACCCCGGGGAAGGGCCACTCTGGCTGGGCATGGCCTCCACCAAGCACCCCCTGGAGCCCCTGGAACCCCCGGAGGCCCTCCAGAGCCACCCCCCACTCTCCCCAGACTCACCCCGGGGAAGGGCCACTCTGGCTGGGCATGGCCTCCGCCGACCACCCCCTGGAACCCCTGGAGCCCCCGGAGCACCTCCAGAGCCACCCCCCACTCCTCCAGACTCTGCCCGGGGAAGGGCCACTCTGGCTGGGCATGGCCTCCACTGAGCACCCCCTGGAGCCCCCGGAGCACCTCCAGAGCCACCCCCCACTCTCCCCAGACTCTGCCCGGGGAAGGGACACTCTGGCCGGGCATGGCCTCCGCCGAGCACCCCCTGGAACCCCCGGAGGCCCTCCAGGGCCACCCCCCACTGTCCCCAGACTCACCCGGGGGAAGGGCCACTCTGGCTGGGCATGGTCTCCACCAAGCAGCCCCTGGAGCCCCCGGAGCACCTCCAGAGCCACCCCCCACTCTCCCCAGACTCTGCCCGGGGAAGGGCCACTCTGGCTGGGCATGGCCTCCACCGAGCACCCCCTGGAACCCCTGGAACCCCTGGAACCCCCGGAGGCCCTCCAGAGCCACCCCCCACTCTCCCCAGACTCACCCCGGGGAAGGGCCACTCTGGCTGGGCATGGTCTCCACCAAGCACCCCCTGGAGCCCCCGGAGCACCCCCAGAGCCACCCCCCACTCTCCCCAGACTCACCCCGGGGAAGGGACACTCTGGCTGGGCATGGTCTCCACCAAGCACCCCCTGGAGCCCCCGGAGCACCTCCAGAGCCACCCCCCACTCCTCCAGACTCACCCCGGGGAAGGGACACTCTGGCTGGGCATGGCCTCCGCCGAGCACCCCCTGGAGCCCCTGGAGCCCCCGGAGCACCTCCAGGGCCACCCCCCACTCCTCCAGACTCACCCCGGGGAAGGGACACTCTGGCTGGGCATGGCCTCCGCCGAGCACCCCCTGGAGCCCCCGGAGCACCCCCAGAGCCACCCCCCACTCTCCCCAGACTCACCCCGGGGAAGGGCCACTCTGGCTGGGCATGGCCTCCACCAAGCACCCCCTGGAGCCCCTGGAACCCCCGGAGGCCCTCCAGAGCCACCCCCCACTCTCCCCAGACTCACCCCGGGGAAGGGCCACTCTGGCTGGGCATGGCCTCCGCCGACCACCCCCTGGAACCCCTGGAGCCCCCGGAGCACCTCCAGAGCCACCCCCCACTCCTCCAGACTCTGCCCGGGGAAGGGCCACTCTGGCTGGGCATGGCCTCCACTGAGCACCCCCTGGAGCCCCCGGAGCACCTCCAGAGCCACCCCCCACTCTCCCCAGACTCTGCCCGGGGAAGGGACACTCTGGCCGGGCATGGCCTCCGCCGAGCACCCCCTGGAACCCCCGGAGGCCCTCCAGGGCCACCCCCCACTGTCCCCAGACTCACCCGGGGGAAGGGCCACTCTGGCTGGGCATGGTCTCCACCAAGCAGCCCCTGGAGCCCCCGGAGCACCTCCAGAGCCACCCCCCACTCTCCCCAGACTCTGCCCGGGGAAGGGCCACTCTGGCTGGGCATGGCCTCCACCGAGCACCCCCTGGAACCCCTGGAACCCCTGGAACCCCCGGAGGCCCTCCAGAGCCACCCCCCACTCTCCCCAGACTCACCCCGGGGAAGGGCCACTCTGGCTGGGCATGGTCTCCACCAAGCACCCCCTGGAGCCCCCGGAGCACCCCCAGAGCCACCCCCCACTCTCCCCAGACTCACCCCGGGGAAGGGACACTCTGGCTGGGCATGGTCTCCACCAAGCACCCCCTGGAGCCCCCGGAGCACCTCCAGAGCCACCCCCCACTCCTCCAGACTCACCCCGGGGAAGGGACACTCTGGCTGGGCATGGCCTCCGCCGAGCACCCCCTGGAGCCCCTGGAGCCCCCGGAGCACCTCCAGGGCCACCCCCCACTCCTCCAGACTCACCCCGGGGAAGGGACACTCTGGCTGGGCATGGCCTCCGCCGAGCACCCCCTGGAGCCCCCGGAGCACCCCCAGAGCCACCCCCCACTCTCCCCAGACTCACCCCGGGGAAGGGCCACTCTGGCTGGGCATGGCCTCCACCAAGCACCCCCTGGAGCCCCTGGAACCCCCGGAGGCCCTCCAGAGCCACCCCCCACTCTCCCCAGACTCACCCCGGGGAAGGGCCACTCTGGCTGGGCATGGCCTCCGCCGACCACCCCCTGGAACCCCTGGAGCCCCCGGAGCACCTCCAGAGCCACCCCCCACTCCTCCAGACTCTGCCCGGGGAAGGGCCACTCTGGCTGGGCATGGCCTCCACTGAGCACCCCCTGGAGCCCCCGGAGCACCTCCAGAGCCACCCCCCACTCTCCCCAGACTCTGCCGGGGAAGGGACACTCTGGCCGGGCATGGCCTCCGCCGAGCACCCCCTGGAACCCCCGGAGGCCCTCCAGGGGCCACCCCCCACTGTCCCCAGACTCACCCGGGGGAAGGGCCACTCTGGCTGGGCATGGTCTCCACCAAGCAGCCCCTGGAGCCCCCCGGAGCACCTCCAGAGCCACCCCCCACTCTCCCCAGACTCTGCCCGGGGAAGGGCCACTCTGGCTGGGCATGGCCTCCACCGAGCACCCCCTGGAACCCCTGGAACCCCTGGAACCCCCGGAGGCCCTCCAGAGCCACCCCCCCCACTCTCCCCAGACTCACCCCGGGGAAGGGCCACTCTGGCTGGGCATGGTCTCCACCAAGCACCCCCTGGAGCCCCCGGAGCACCCCCAGAGCCACCCCCCACTCTCCCCAGACTCACCCCGGGGAAGGGACACTCTGGCTGGGCATGGTCTCCACCAAGCACCCCCCTGGAGCCCCCGGAGCACCTCCAGAGCCACCCCCCACTCCTCCAGACTCACCCCGGGGAAGGGACACTCTGGCTGGGCATGGCCTCCGCCGAGCACCCCCTGGAGCCCCTGGAGCCCCCGGAGCACCTCCAGGGCCACCCCCCCACTCCTCCAGACTCACCCCGGGGAAGGGACACTCTGGCTGGGCATGGCCTCCGCCGAGCACCCCCTGGAGCCCCCGGAGCACCCCCAGAGCCACCCCCCACTCTCCCCAGACTCACCCCGGGGAAGGGCCACTCTGGCTGGGCATGGCCTCCACCAAGCACCCCCTGGAGCCCCTGGAACCCCCCGGAGGCCCTCCAGAGCCACCCCCCACTCTCCCCAGACTCACCCCGGGGAAGGGCCACTCTGGCTGGGCATGGCCTCCGCCGACCACCCCCCTGGAACCCCCTGGAGCCCCGGAGCACCTCCAGAGCCACCCCCCACTCCTCCAGACTCTGCCCCGGGGAAGGGCCACTCTGGCTGGGCAT
>NW_027315965.1:25000-27500 GCF_026437365.1 Eucyclogobius newberryi
TTTTCTGGGGTCAAACAGTGCACTGATGATGGGGGATTATTTCATTTTGCTCATTTTGGTGTTTTTTCACATTTTAACCCATTTTCACCCCTTTTGCTCACAACTTCGTACTACGGCCCGGAAAAACGACAGAGTCGATGGGTATAGTGTACTATTGCCGAAAAACGACAGAGTCTTTTCGGGAATAGTGTACTATTTCGGTTTTTACTCTAAGTCCCTCAGGGGCATGGGGTGCTATACTATGATGGTCAGATCACCTCCAGGCCCCAGGGGAGTGCTTTTCTGGGGTCAAACAGTGCACTGATGATGGGGGATTATTTCATTTTGCTCATTTTGGTGTTTTTTCACATTTTAACCCATTTTCACCCCTTTTGCTCACAACTTCGTACTACGGCCCGGAAAAACGACAGAGTCGATGGGTATAGTGTACTATTGCCGAAAAACGACAGAGTCTTTTCGGGAATAGTGTACTATTTCGGTTTTTACTCTAAGTCCCTCAGGGGCATAGGGTGCTATACTCTGATGGTCAGATCACCTCCAGGCCCCAGGGGAGTGCTTTTCAGGGGTCAAACAGTGCACTGATGATGGGGGATTATTTCATTTTGCTCATTTTGGTGTTTTTTTTTTTTTTTTTTTTTTTTTTTTTCACATTTTAACCCATTTTAACCCATTTTGCTCACCCCGCACTCTGCCGCATATGAGGCCGGGGAAGGGCCACTCTGGCTGGGCATGGCCTCCGCTGAGCACCCCCTGGAGCCACTGGAGCCCCCGGAGGCCCTCCAGAGCCACCCCCCACTGTCCCCAGACTCACCCGGGGGAAGGGCCACTCTGGCTGGGCATGGTCTCCACCAAGCAGCCCCTGGAGCCCCCGGAGCACCTCCAGAGCCACCCCCCACTCTCCCCAGACTCTGCCCGGGGAAGGGCCACTCTGGCTGGGCATGGCCTCCACCGAGCACCCCCTGGAACCCCTGGAACCCCCGGAGGCCCTCCAGAGCCACCCCCCACTCTCCCCAGACTCACCCCGGGGAAGGGACACTCTGGCTGGGCATGGTCTCCACCAAGCACCCCCTGGAGCCCCCGGAGCACCCCCAGAGCCACCCCCCACTCTCCCCAGACTCACCCCGGGGAAGGGACACTCTGGCTGGGCATGGTCTCCACCAAGCACCCCCTGGAGCCCCCGGAGCACCTCCAGAGCCACCCCCCACTCCTCCAGACTCACCCCGGGGAAGGGACACTCTGCCTGGGCATGGCCCCCACTGAGCACCCCCTGGAACCCCTGGAGCCCCCGGAGCACCTCCAGAGCCACCCCCCACTCTCCCCAGACTCTGCCCGGGGAAGGGCCACTCTGGCTGGGCATGGTCTCCACCAAGCACCCCCTGGAGCCCCCGGAGCACCCCCAGAGCCACCCCCCACTCTCCCCAGACTCACCCCGGGGAAGGGCCACTCTGGCTGGGCATGGCCTCCGCCGAGCACCCCCTGGAGCCCCCGGAGCACCCCCAGAGCCACCCCCCACTCACCCCAGACTCACCCCGGGGAAGGGACACTCTGGCTGGGCATGGCCTCCACCAAGCACCCCCTGGAGCCCCTGGAACCCCCGGAGGCCCTCCAGAGCCACCCCCCACTCTCCCCAGACTCACCCCGGGGGAGGGCCACTCTGGCTGGGCATGGTCTCCACCAAGCACCCCCTGGAGCCCCCGGAGCACCTCCAGAGCCACCCCCCACTCCTCCAGACTCACCCCGGGGAAGGGACACTCTGGCTGGGCATGGCCCCCACCGAGCACCCCCTGGAGCCCCTGGAGCCCCCGGAGCACCTCCAGGGCCACCCCCCACTCCTCCAGACTCACCCCGGGGAAGGGACACTCTGGCTGGGCATGGTCTCCACCAAGCACCCCCTGGAGCCCCCGGAGCACCCCCAGAGCCACCCCCCACTCTCCCCAGACTCACCCCGGGGAAGGGACACTCTGGCTGGGCATGGCCTCCGCCGACCACCCCCTGGAGCCCCCGGAGCACCCCCAGAGCCACCCCCCACTCACCCCAGACTCACCCCGGGGAAGGGACACTCTGGCTGGGCATGGCCTCCACCAAGCACCCCCTGGAGCCCCTGGAACCCCCGGAGGCCCTCCAGAGCCACCCCCCACTCTCCCCAGACTCACCCCGGGGGAGGGCCACTCTGGCTGGGCATGGTCTCCACCAAGCACCCCCTGGAGCCCCCGGAGCACCTCCAGAGCCACCCCCCACTCCTCCAGACTCACCCCGGGGAAGGGACACTCTGGCTGGGCATGGCCTCCACCAAGCACCCCCTGGAGCCCCTGGAACCCCCGGAGGCCCTCCAGAGCCACCCCCCACTCTCCCCAGACTCACCCCGGGGGAGGGCCACTCTGGCTGGGCATGGTCTCCACCAAGCACCCCCTGGAGCCCCCGGAGCACCTCCAGAGCCACCCCCCACTCCTCCAGACTCACCCCGGGGAAGGGACACTCTGGCTGGGCATGGCCCCCACCG
>NW_027315965.1:37500-42500 GCF_026437365.1 Eucyclogobius newberryi
TTTAACCCATTTTCACCCCTTTTGCTCACAACTTCGTACTACGGCCCGGAAAAACGACAGAGTCGATGGGTATAGTGTACTATTGCCGAAAAACGACAGAGTCTTTTCGGGTATAGTGTACTATTTCGGTTTTTGCACTAAGTCCCTCAGGGGTATAGTGTACTATACTATGATGGTCAGATCACCTCCAGGCCCCAGGGGAGTGCTTTTCTGGGGTCAAACAGTGCACTGATGATGGGGGATTATTTCATTTTGCTCATTTTGGTGTTTTTTCACATTTTAACCCATTTTCACCCCTTTTGCTCACAACTTCGTACTACGGCCCGGAAAAACGACAGAGTCGATGGGTATAGTGTACTATTGCCGAAAAACGACAGAGTCTTTTCGGGAATAGTGTACTATTTCGGTTTTTACTCTAAGTCCCTCAGGGGCATGGGGTGCTATACTATGATGGTCAGATCACCTCCAGGCCCCAGGGGAGTGCTTTTCTGGGGTCAAACAGTGCACTGATGATGGGGGATTATTTCATTTTGCTCATTTTGGTGTTTTTTCACATTTTAACCCATTTTCACCCCTTTTGCTCACAACTTCGTACTACGGCCCGGAAAAACGACAGAGTCGATGGGTATAGTGTACTATTGCCGAAAAACGACAGAGTCTTTTCGGGAATAGTGTACTATTTCGGTTTTTACTCTAAGTCCCTCAGGGGCATAGGGTGCTATACTCTGATGGTCAGATCACCTCCAGGCCCCAGGGGAGTGCTTTTCAGGGGTCAAACAGTGCACTGATGATGGGGGATTATTTCATTTTGCTCATTTTGGTGTTTTTTTTTTTTTTTTTTTTTTTTTTTTTCACATTTTAACCCATTTTAACCCATTTTGCTCACCCCGCACTCTGCCGCATATGAGGCCGGGGAAGGGCCACTCTGGCTGGGCATGGCCTCCGCTGAGCACCCCCTGGAGCCACTGGAGCCCCCGGAGGCCCTCCAGAGCCACCCCCCACTGTCCCCAGACTCACCCGGGGGAAGGGCCACTCTGGCTGGGCATGGTCTCCACCAAGCAGCCCCTGGAGCCCCCGGAGCACCTCCAGAGCCACCCCCCACTCTCCCCAGACTCTGCCCGGGGAAGGGCCACTCTGGCTGGGCATGGCCTCCACCGAGCACCCCCTGGAACCCCTGGAACCCCCGGAGGCCCTCCAGAGCCACCCCCCACTCTCCCCAGACTCACCCCGGGGAAGGGACACTCTGGCTGGGCATGGTCTCCACCAAGCACCCCCTGGAGCCCCCGGAGCACCCCCAGAGCCACCCCCCACTCTCCCCAGACTCACCCCGGGGAAGGGACACTCTGGCTGGGCATGGTCTCCACCAAGCACCCCCTGGAGCCCCCGGAGCACCTCCAGAGCCACCCCCCACTCCTCCAGACTCACCCCGGGGAAGGGACACTCTGCCTGGGCATGGCCCCCACTGAGCACCCCCTGGAACCCCTGGAGCCCCCGGAGCACCTCCAGAGCCACCCCCCACTCTCCCCAGACTCTGCCCGGGGAAGGGCCACTCTGGCTGGGCATGGTCTCCACCAAGCACCCCCTGGAGCCCCCGGAGCACCCCCAGAGCCACCCCCCACTCTCCCCAGACTCACCCCGGGGAAGGGCCACTCTGGCTGGGCATGGCCTCCGCCGAGCACCCCCTGGAGCCCCCGGAGCACCCCCAGAGCCACCCCCCACTCACCCCAGACTCACCCCGGGGAAGGGACACTCTGGCTGGGCATGGCCTCCACCAAGCACCCCCTGGAGCCCCTGGAACCCCCGGAGGCCCTCCAGAGCCACCCCCCACTCTCCCCAGACTCACCCCGGGGGAGGGCCACTCTGGCTGGGCATGGTCTCCACCAAGCACCCCCTGGAGCCCCCGGAGCACCTCCAGAGCCACCCCCCACTCCTCCAGACTCACCCCGGGGAAGGGACACTCTGGCTGGGCATGGCCCCCACCGAGCACCCCCTGGAGCCCCTGGAGCCCCCGGAGCACCTCCAGGGCCACCCCCCACTCCTCCAGACTCACCCCGGGGAAGGGACACTCTGGCTGGGCATGGTCTCCACCAAGCACCCCCTGGAGCCCCCGGAGCACCCCCAGAGCCACCCCCCACTCTCCCCAGACTCACCCCGGGGAAGGGACACTCTGGCTGGGCATGGCCTCCGCCGACCACCCCCTGGAGCCCCCGGAGCACCCCCAGAGCCACCCCCCACTCACCCCAGACTCACCCCGGGGAAGGGACACTCTGGCTGGGCATGGCCTCCACCAAGCACCCCCTGGAGCCCCTGGAACCCCCGGAGGCCCTCCAGAGCCACCCCCCACTCTCCCCAGACTCACCCCGGGGGAGGGCCACTCTGGCTGGGCATGGTCTCCACCAAGCACCCCCTGGAGCCCCCGGAGCACCTCCAGAGCCACCCCCCACTCCTCCAGACTCACCCCGGGGAAGGGACACTCTGGCTGGGCATGGCCTCCACCAAGCACCCCCTGGAGCCCCTGGAACCCCCGGAGGCCCTCCAGAGCCACCCCCCACTCTCCCCAGACTCACCCCGGGGGAGGGCCACTCTGGCTGGGCATGGTCTCCACCAAGCACCCCCTGGAGCCCCCGGAGCACCTCCAGAGCCACCCCCCACTCCTCCAGACTCACCCCGGGGAAGGGACACTCTGGCTGGGCATGGCCCCCACCGAGCACCCCCTGGAGCCCCTGGAGCCCCCGGAGCACCTCCAGGGCCACCCCCCACTCCTCCAGACTCACCCCGGGGAAGGGACACTCTGGCTGGGCATGGCCTCCGCCGAGCACCCCCTGGAGCCCCCGGAGCACCCCCAGAGCCACCCCCCACTCTCCTCCAGACTCACCCCGGGGAAGGGACACTCTGGCTGGGCATGGCCTCCGCCGACCACCCCCTGGAACCCCTGGAGCCCCCGGAGCACCTCCAGAGCCACCCCCCACTCTCCCCAGACTCTGCCCGGGGAAGGGACACTCTGGCCGGGCATGGCCTCCGCCGAGCACCCCCTGGAACCCCCGGAGGCCCTCCAGGGCCACCCCCCACTGTCCCCAGACTCACCCGGGGGAAGGGCCACTCTGGCTGGGCATGGTCTCCACCAAGCAGCCCCTGGAGCCCCCGGAGCACCTCCAGAGCCACCCCCCACTCTCCCCAGACTCTGCCCGGGGAAGGGCCACTCTGGCTGGGCATGGCCTCCACCGAGCACCCCCTGGAACCCCTGGAACCCCTGGAACCCCCGGAGGCCCTCCAGAGCCACCCCCCACTCTCCCCAGACTCACCCCGGGGAAGGGCCACTCTGGCTGGGCATGGTCTCCACCAAGCACCCCCTGGAGCCCCCGGAGCACCCCCAGAGCCACCCCCCACTCTCCCCAGACTCACCCCGGGGAAGGGACACTCTGGCTGGGCATGGTCTCCACCAAGCACCCCCTGGAGCCCCCGGAGCACCTCCAGAGCCACCCCCCACTCCTCCAGACTCACCCCGGGGAAGGGACACTCTGCCTGGGCATGGCCCCCACTGAGCACCCCCTGGAACCCCTGGAGCCCCCGGAGCACCTCCAGAGCCACCCCCCACTCTCCCCAGACTCTGCCCGGGGAAGGGCCACTCTGGCTGGGCATGGTCTCCACCAAGCACCCCCTGGAGCCCCCGGAGCACCCCCAGAGCCACCCCCCACTCTCCCCAGACTCACCCCGGGGAAGGGCCACTCTGGCTGGGCATGGCCTCCGCCGAGCACCCCCTGGAGCCCCCGGAGCACCCCCAGAGCCACCCCCCACTCACCCCAGACTCACCCCGGGGAAGGGACACTCTGGCTGGGCATGGCCTCCACCAAGCACCCCCTGGAGCCCCTGGAACCCCCGGAGGCCCTCCAGAGCCACCCCCCACTCTCCCCAGACTCACCCCGGGGGAGGGCCACTCTGGCTGGGCATGGTCTCCACCAAGCACCCCCTGGAGCCCCCGGAGCACCTCCAGAGCCACCCCCCACTCCTCCAGACTCACCCCGGGGAAGGGACACTCTGGCTGGGCATGGCCCCCACCGAGCACCCCCTGGAGCCCCTGGAGCCCCCGGAGCACCTCCAGGGCCACCCCCCACTCCTCCAGACTCACCCCGGGGAAGGGACACTCTGGCTGGGCATGGTCTCCACCAAGCACCCCCTGGAGCCCCCGGAGCACCCCCAGAGCCACCCCCCACTCTCCCCAGACTCACCCCGGGGAAGGGACACTCTGGCTGGGCATGGCCTCCGCCGACCACCCCCTGGAGCCCCCGGAGCACCCCCAGAGCCACCCCCCACTCACCCCAGACTCACCCCGGGGAAGGGACACTCTGGCTGGGCATGGCCTCCACCAAGCACCCCCTGGAGCCCCTGGAACCCCCGGAGGCCCTCCAGAGCCACCCCCCACTCTCCCCAGACTCACCCCGGGGGAGGGCCACTCTGGCTGGGCATGGTCTCCACCAAGCACCCCCTGGAGCCCCCGGAGCACCTCCAGAGCCACCCCCCACTCCTCCAGACTCACCCCGGGGAAGGGACACTCTGGCTGGGCATGGCCTCCACCAAGCACCCCCTGGAGCCCCTGGAACCCCCGGAGGCCCTCCAGAGCCACCCCCCACTCTCCCCAGACTCACCCCGGGGGAGGGCCACTCTGGCTGGGCATGGTCTCCACCAAGCACCCCCTGGAGCCCCCGGAGCACCTCCAGAGCCACCCCCCACTCCTCCAGACTCACCCCGGGGAAGGGACACTCTGGCTGGGCATGGCCCCCACCGAGCACCCCCTGGAGCCCCTGGAGCCCCCGGAGCACCTCCAGGGCCACCCCCCACTCCTCCAGACTCACCCCGGGGAAGGGACACTCTGGCTGGGCATGGCCTCCGCCGAGCACCCCCTGGAGCCCCCGGAGCACCCCCAGAGCCACCCCCCACTCTCCTCCAGACTCACCCCGGGGAAGGGACACTCTGGCTGGGCATGGCCTCCGCCGACCACCCCC
>NW_027315965.1:52500-57500 GCF_026437365.1 Eucyclogobius newberryi
CAAACAGTGCACTGATGATGGGGGATTATTTCATTTTGCTCATTTTGGTGTTTTTTCACATTTTAACCCATTTTCACCCCTTTTGCTCACAACTTCGTACTACGGCCCGGAAAAACGACAGAGTCGATGGGTATAGTGTACTATTGCCGAAAAACGACAGAGTCTTTTCGGGAATAGTGTACTATTTCGGTTTTTACTCTAAGTCCCTCAGGGGCATGGGGTGCTATACTATGATGGTCAGATCACCTCCAGGCCCCAGGGGAGTGCTTTTCTGGGGTCAAACAGTGCACTGATGATGGGGGATTATTTCATTTTGCTCATTTTGGTGTTTTTTCACATTTTAACCCATTTTCACCCCTTTTGCTCACAACTTCGTACTACGGCCCGGAAAAACGACAGAGTCGATGGGTATAGTGTACTATTGCCGAAAAACGACAGAGTCTTTTCGGGAATAGTGTACTATTTCGGTTTTTACTCTAAGTCCCTCAGGGGCATAGGGTGCTATACTCTGATGGTCAGATCACCTCCAGGCCCCAGGGGAGTGCTTTTCAGGGGTCAAACAGTGCACTGATGATGGGGGATTATTTCATTTTGCTCATTTTGGTGTTTTTTTTTTTTTTTTTTTTTTTTTTTTTCACATTTTAACCCATTTTAACCCATTTTGCTCACCCCGCACTCTGCCGCATATGAGGCCGGGGAAGGGCCACTCTGGCTGGGCATGGCCTCCGCTGAGCACCCCCTGGAGCCACTGGAGCCCCCGGAGGCCCTCCAGAGCCACCCCCCACTGTCCCCAGACTCACCCGGGGGAAGGGCCACTCTGGCTGGGCATGGTCTCCACCAAGCAGCCCCTGGAGCCCCCGGAGCACCTCCAGAGCCACCCCCCACTCTCCCCAGACTCTGCCCGGGGAAGGGCCACTCTGGCTGGGCATGGCCTCCACCGAGCACCCCCTGGAACCCCTGGAACCCCCGGAGGCCCTCCAGAGCCACCCCCCACTCTCCCCAGACTCACCCCGGGGAAGGGACACTCTGGCTGGGCATGGTCTCCACCAAGCACCCCCTGGAGCCCCCGGAGCACCCCCAGAGCCACCCCCCACTCTCCCCAGACTCACCCCGGGGAAGGGACACTCTGGCTGGGCATGGTCTCCACCAAGCACCCCCTGGAGCCCCCGGAGCACCTCCAGAGCCACCCCCCACTCCTCCAGACTCACCCCGGGGAAGGGACACTCTGCCTGGGCATGGCCCCCACTGAGCACCCCCTGGAACCCCTGGAGCCCCCGGAGCACCTCCAGAGCCACCCCCCACTCTCCCCAGACTCTGCCCGGGGAAGGGCCACTCTGGCTGGGCATGGTCTCCACCAAGCACCCCCTGGAGCCCCCGGAGCACCCCCAGAGCCACCCCCCACTCTCCCCAGACTCACCCCGGGGAAGGGCCACTCTGGCTGGGCATGGCCTCCGCCGAGCACCCCCTGGAGCCCCCGGAGCACCCCCAGAGCCACCCCCCACTCACCCCAGACTCACCCCGGGGAAGGGACACTCTGGCTGGGCATGGCCTCCACCAAGCACCCCCTGGAGCCCCTGGAACCCCCGGAGGCCCTCCAGAGCCACCCCCCACTCTCCCCAGACTCACCCCGGGGGAGGGCCACTCTGGCTGGGCATGGTCTCCACCAAGCACCCCCTGGAGCCCCCGGAGCACCTCCAGAGCCACCCCCCACTCCTCCAGACTCACCCCGGGGAAGGGACACTCTGGCTGGGCATGGCCCCCACCGAGCACCCCCTGGAGCCCCTGGAGCCCCCGGAGCACCTCCAGGGCCACCCCCCACTCCTCCAGACTCACCCCGGGGAAGGGACACTCTGGCTGGGCATGGTCTCCACCAAGCACCCCCTGGAGCCCCCGGAGCACCCCCAGAGCCACCCCCCACTCTCCCCAGACTCACCCCGGGGAAGGGACACTCTGGCTGGGCATGGCCTCCGCCGACCACCCCCTGGAGCCCCCGGAGCACCCCCAGAGCCACCCCCCACTCACCCCAGACTCACCCCGGGGAAGGGACACTCTGGCTGGGCATGGCCTCCACCAAGCACCCCCTGGAGCCCCTGGAACCCCCGGAGGCCCTCCAGAGCCACCCCCCACTCTCCCCAGACTCACCCCGGGGGAGGGCCACTCTGGCTGGGCATGGTCTCCACCAAGCACCCCCTGGAGCCCCCGGAGCACCTCCAGAGCCACCCCCCACTCCTCCAGACTCACCCCGGGGAAGGGACACTCTGGCTGGGCATGGCCTCCACCAAGCACCCCCTGGAGCCCCTGGAACCCCCGGAGGCCCTCCAGAGCCACCCCCCACTCTCCCCAGACTCACCCCGGGGGAGGGCCACTCTGGCTGGGCATGGTCTCCACCAAGCACCCCCTGGAGCCCCCGGAGCACCTCCAGAGCCACCCCCCACTCCTCCAGACTCACCCCGGGGAAGGGACACTCTGGCTGGGCATGGCCCCCACCGAGCACCCCCTGGAGCCCCTGGAGCCCCCGGAGCACCTCCAGGGCCACCCCCCACTCCTCCAGACTCACCCCGGGGAAGGGACACTCTGGCTGGGCATGGCCTCCGCCGAGCACCCCCTGGAGCCCCCGGAGCACCCCCAGAGCCACCCCCCACTCTCCTCCAGACTCACCCCGGGGAAGGGACACTCTGGCTGGGCATGGCCTCCGCCGACCACCCCCTGGAACCCCTGGAGCCCCCGGAGCACCTCCAGAGCCACCCCCCACTCTCCCCAGACTCTGCCCGGGGAAGGGACACTCTGGCCGGGCATGGCCTCCGCCGAGCACCCCCTGGAACCCCCGGAGGCCCTCCAGGGCCACCCCCCACTGTCCCCAGACTCACCCGGGGGAAGGGCCACTCTGGCTGGGCATGGTCTCCACCAAGCAGCCCCTGGAGCCCCCGGAGCACCTCCAGAGCCACCCCCCACTCTCCCCAGACTCTGCCCGGGGAAGGGCCACTCTGGCTGGGCATGGCCTCCACCGAGCACCCCCTGGAACCCCTGGAACCCCTGGAACCCCCGGAGGCCCTCCAGAGCCACCCCCCACTCTCCCCAGACTCACCCCGGGGAAGGGCCACTCTGGCTGGGCATGGTCTCCACCAAGCACCCCCTGGAGCCCCCGGAGCACCCCCAGAGCCACCCCCCACTCTCCCCAGACTCACCCCGGGGAAGGGACACTCTGGCTGGGCATGGTCTCCACCAAGCACCCCCTGGAGCCCCCGGAGCACCTCCAGAGCCACCCCCCACTCCTCCAGACTCACCCCGGGGAAGGGACACTCTGGCTGGGCATGGCCTCCGCCGAGCACCCCCTGGAGCCCCTGGAGCCCCCGGAGCACCTCCAGGGCCACCCCCCACTCCTCCAGACTCACCCCGGGGAAGGGACACTCTGGCTGGGCATGGCCTCCGCCGAGCACCCCCTGGAGCCCCCGGAGCACCCCCAGAGCCACCCCCCACTCTCCCCAGACTCACCCCGGGGAAGGGCCACTCTGGCTGGGCATGGCCTCCACCAAGCACCCCCTGGAGCCCCTGGAACCCCCGGAGGCCCTCCAGAGCCACCCCCCACTCTCCCCAGACTCACCCCGGGGAAGGGCCACTCTGGCTGGGCATGGCCTCCGCCGACCACCCCCTGGAACCCCTGGAGCCCCCGGAGCACCTCCAGAGCCACCCCCCACTCCTCCAGACTCTGCCCGGGGAAGGGCCACTCTGGCTGGGCATGGCCTCCACTGAGCACCCCCTGGAGCCCCCGGAGCACCCCCAGAGCCACCCCCCACTCACCCCAGACTCACCCCGGGGAAGGGACACTCTGGCTGGGCATGGCCTCCACCAAGCACCCCCTGGAGCCCCTGGAACCCCCGGAGGCCCTCCAGAGCCACCCCCCACTCTCCCCAGACTCACCCCGGGGGAGGGCCACTCTGGCTGGGCATGGTCTCCACCAAGCACCCCCTGGAGCCCCCGGAGCACCTCCAGAGCCACCCCCCACTCCTCCAGACTCACCCCGGGGAAGGGACACTCTGGCTGGGCATGGCCCCCACCGAGCACCCCCTGGAGCCCCTGGAGCCCCCGGAGCACCTCCAGGGCCACCCCCCACTCCTCCAGACTCACCCCGGGGAAGGGACACTCTGGCTGGGCATGGTCTCCACCAAGCACCCCCTGGAGCCCCCGGAGCACCCCCAGAGCCACCCCCCACTCTCCCCAGACTCACCCCGGGGAAGGGACACTCTGGCTGGGCATGGCCTCCGCCGACCACCCCCTGGAGCCCCCGGAGCACCCCCAGAGCCACCCCCCACTCACCCCAGACTCACCCCGGGGAAGGGACACTCTGGCTGGGCATGGCCTCCACCAAGCACCCCCTGGAGCCCCTGGAACCCCCGGAGGCCCTCCAGAGCCACCCCCCACTCTCCCCAGACTCACCCCGGGGGAGGGCCACTCTGGCTGGGCATGGTCTCCACCAAGCACCCCCTGGAGCCCCCGGAGCACCTCCAGAGCCACCCCCCACTCCTCCAGACTCACCCCGGGGAAGGGACACTCTGGCTGGGCATGGCCTCCACCAAGCACCCCCTGGAGCCCCTGGAACCCCCGGAGGCCCTCCAGAGCCACCCCCCACTCTCCCCAGACTCACCCCGGGGGAGGGCCACTCTGGCTGGGCATGGTCTCCACCAAGCACCCCCTGGAGCCCCCGGAGCACCTCCAGAGCCACCCCCCACTCCTCCAGACTCACCCCGGGGAAGGGACACTCTGGCTGGGCATGGCCCCCACCGAGCACCCCCTGGAGCCCCTGGAGCCCCCGGAGCACCTCCAGGGCCACCCCCCACTCCTCCAGACTCACCCCGGGGAAGGGACACTCTGGCTGGGCATGGCCTCCGCCGAGCACCCCCTGGAGCCCCCGGAGCACCCCCAGAGCCACCCCCCACTCTCCTCCAGACTCACCCCGGGGAAGGGACACTCTGGCTGGGCATGGCCTCCGCCGACCACCCCCT
>NW_027315965.1:67500-70000 GCF_026437365.1 Eucyclogobius newberryi
AACAGTGCACTGATGATGGGGGATTATTTCATTTTGCTCATTTTGGTGTTTTTTCACATTTTAACCCATTTTCACCCCTTTTGCTCACAACTTCGTACTACGGCCCGGAAAAACGACAGAGTCGATGGGTATAGTGTACTATTGCCGAAAAACGACAGAGTCTTTTCGGGAATAGTGTACTATTTCGGTTTTTACTCTAAGTCCCTCAGGGGCATGGGGTGCTATACTATGATGGTCAGATCACCTCCAGGCCCCAGGGGAGTGCTTTTCTGGGGTCAAACAGTGCACTGATGATGGGGGATTATTTCATTTTGCTCATTTTGGTGTTTTTTCACATTTTAACCCATTTTCACCCCTTTTGCTCACAACTTCGTACTACGGCCCGGAAAAACGACAGAGTCGATGGGTATAGTGTACTATTGCCGAAAAACGACAGAGTCTTTTCGGGAATAGTGTACTATTTCGGTTTTTACTCTAAGTCCCTCAGGGGCATAGGGTGCTATACTCTGATGGTCAGATCACCTCCAGGCCCCAGGGGAGTGCTTTTCAGGGGTCAAACAGTGCACTGATGATGGGGGATTATTTCATTTTGCTCATTTTGGTGTTTTTTTTTTTTTTTTTTTTTTTTTTTTTCACATTTTAACCCATTTTAACCCATTTTGCTCACCCCGCACTCTGCCGCATATGAGGCCGGGGAAGGGCCACTCTGGCTGGGCATGGCCTCCGCTGAGCACCCCCTGGAGCCACTGGAGCCCCCGGAGGCCCTCCAGAGCCACCCCCCACTGTCCCCAGACTCACCCGGGGGAAGGGCCACTCTGGCTGGGCATGGTCTCCACCAAGCAGCCCCTGGAGCCCCCGGAGCACCTCCAGAGCCACCCCCCACTCTCCCCAGACTCTGCCCGGGGAAGGGCCACTCTGGCTGGGCATGGCCTCCACCGAGCACCCCCTGGAACCCCTGGAACCCCCGGAGGCCCTCCAGAGCCACCCCCCACTCTCCCCAGACTCACCCCGGGGAAGGGACACTCTGGCTGGGCATGGTCTCCACCAAGCACCCCCTGGAGCCCCCGGAGCACCCCCAGAGCCACCCCCCACTCTCCCCAGACTCACCCCGGGGAAGGGACACTCTGGCTGGGCATGGTCTCCACCAAGCACCCCCTGGAGCCCCCGGAGCACCTCCAGAGCCACCCCCCACTCCTCCAGACTCACCCCGGGGAAGGGACACTCTGCCTGGGCATGGCCCCCACTGAGCACCCCCTGGAACCCCTGGAGCCCCCGGAGCACCTCCAGAGCCACCCCCCACTCTCCCCAGACTCTGCCCGGGGAAGGGCCACTCTGGCTGGGCATGGTCTCCACCAAGCACCCCCTGGAGCCCCCGGAGCACCCCCAGAGCCACCCCCCACTCTCCCCAGACTCACCCCGGGGAAGGGCCACTCTGGCTGGGCATGGCCTCCGCCGAGCACCCCCTGGAGCCCCCGGAGCACCCCCAGAGCCACCCCCCACTCACCCCAGACTCACCCCGGGGAAGGGACACTCTGGCTGGGCATGGCCTCCACCAAGCACCCCCTGGAGCCCCTGGAACCCCCGGAGGCCCTCCAGAGCCACCCCCCACTCTCCCCAGACTCACCCCGGGGGAGGGCCACTCTGGCTGGGCATGGTCTCCACCAAGCACCCCCTGGAGCCCCCGGAGCACCTCCAGAGCCACCCCCCACTCCTCCAGACTCACCCCGGGGAAGGGACACTCTGGCTGGGCATGGCCCCCACCGAGCACCCCCTGGAGCCCCTGGAGCCCCCGGAGCACCTCCAGGGCCACCCCCCACTCCTCCAGACTCACCCCGGGGAAGGGACACTCTGGCTGGGCATGGTCTCCACCAAGCACCCCCTGGAGCCCCCGGAGCACCCCCAGAGCCACCCCCCACTCTCCCCAGACTCACCCCGGGGAAGGGACACTCTGGCTGGGCATGGCCTCCGCCGACCACCCCCTGGAGCCCCCGGAGCACCCCCAGAGCCACCCCCCACTCACCCCAGACTCACCCCGGGGAAGGGACACTCTGGCTGGGCATGGCCTCCACCAAGCACCCCCTGGAGCCCCTGGAACCCCCGGAGGCCCTCCAGAGCCACCCCCCACTCTCCCCAGACTCACCCCGGGGGAGGGCCACTCTGGCTGGGCATGGTCTCCACCAAGCACCCCCTGGAGCCCCCGGAGCACCTCCAGAGCCACCCCCCACTCCTCCAGACTCACCCCGGGGAAGGGACACTCTGGCTGGGCATGGCCTCCACCAAGCACCCCCTGGAGCCCCTGGAACCCCCGGAGGCCCTCCAGAGCCACCCCCCACTCTCCCCAGACTCACCCCGGGGGAGGGCCACTCTGGCTGGGCATGGTCTCCACCAAGCACCCCCTGGAGCCCCCGGAGCACCTCCAGAGCCACCCCCCACTCCTCCAGACTCACCCCGGGGAAGGGACACTCTGGCTGGGCATGGCCCCCACCGAGCACCCCCTGGA
>NW_027315965.1:80000-82500 GCF_026437365.1 Eucyclogobius newberryi
AAACAGTGCACTGATGATGGGGGATTATTTCATTTTGCTCATTTTGGTGTTTTTTCACATTTTAACCCATTTTCACCCCTTTTGCTCACAACTTCGTACTACGGCCCGGAAAAACGACAGAGTCGATGGGTATAGTGTACTATTGCCGAAAAACGACAGAGTCTTTTCGGGAATAGTGTACTATTTCGGTTTTTACTCTAAGTCCCTCAGGGGCATGGGGTGCTATACTATGATGGTCAGATCACCTCCAGGCCCCAGGGGAGTGCTTTTCTGGGGTCAAACAGTGCACTGATGATGGGGGATTATTTCATTTTGCTCATTTTGGTGTTTTTTCACATTTTAACCCATTTTCACCCCTTTTGCTCACAACTTCGTACTACGGCCCGGAAAAACGACAGAGTCGATGGGTATAGTGTACTATTGCCGAAAAACGACAGAGTCTTTTCGGGAATAGTGTACTATTTCGGTTTTTACTCTAAGTCCCTCAGGGGCATAGGGTGCTATACTCTGATGGTCAGATCACCTCCAGGCCCCAGGGGAGTGCTTTTCAGGGGTCAAACAGTGCACTGATGATGGGGGATTATTTCATTTTGCTCATTTTGGTGTTTTTTTTTTTTTTTTTTTTTTTTTTTTTCACATTTTAACCCATTTTAACCCATTTTGCTCACCCCGCACTCTGCCGCATATGAGGCCGGGGAAGGGCCACTCTGGCTGGGCATGGCCTCCGCTGAGCACCCCCTGGAGCCACTGGAGCCCCCGGAGGCCCTCCAGAGCCACCCCCCACTGTCCCCAGACTCACCCGGGGGAAGGGCCACTCTGGCTGGGCATGGTCTCCACCAAGCAGCCCCTGGAGCCCCCGGAGCACCTCCAGAGCCACCCCCCACTCTCCCCAGACTCTGCCCGGGGAAGGGCCACTCTGGCTGGGCATGGCCTCCACCGAGCACCCCCTGGAACCCCTGGAACCCCCGGAGGCCCTCCAGAGCCACCCCCCACTCTCCCCAGACTCACCCCGGGGAAGGGACACTCTGGCTGGGCATGGTCTCCACCAAGCACCCCCTGGAGCCCCCGGAGCACCCCCAGAGCCACCCCCCACTCTCCCCAGACTCACCCCGGGGAAGGGACACTCTGGCTGGGCATGGTCTCCACCAAGCACCCCCTGGAGCCCCCGGAGCACCTCCAGAGCCACCCCCCACTCCTCCAGACTCACCCCGGGGAAGGGACACTCTGCCTGGGCATGGCCCCCACTGAGCACCCCCTGGAACCCCTGGAGCCCCCGGAGCACCTCCAGAGCCACCCCCCACTCTCCCCAGACTCTGCCCGGGGAAGGGCCACTCTGGCTGGGCATGGTCTCCACCAAGCACCCCCTGGAGCCCCCGGAGCACCCCCAGAGCCACCCCCCACTCTCCCCAGACTCACCCCGGGGAAGGGCCACTCTGGCTGGGCATGGCCTCCGCCGAGCACCCCCTGGAGCCCCCGGAGCACCCCCAGAGCCACCCCCCACTCACCCCAGACTCACCCCGGGGAAGGGACACTCTGGCTGGGCATGGCCTCCACCAAGCACCCCCTGGAGCCCCTGGAACCCCCGGAGGCCCTCCAGAGCCACCCCCCACTCTCCCCAGACTCACCCCGGGGGAGGGCCACTCTGGCTGGGCATGGTCTCCACCAAGCACCCCCTGGAGCCCCCGGAGCACCTCCAGAGCCACCCCCCACTCCTCCAGACTCACCCCGGGGAAGGGACACTCTGGCTGGGCATGGCCCCCACCGAGCACCCCCTGGAGCCCCTGGAGCCCCCGGAGCACCTCCAGGGCCACCCCCCACTCCTCCAGACTCACCCCGGGGAAGGGACACTCTGGCTGGGCATGGTCTCCACCAAGCACCCCCTGGAGCCCCCGGAGCACCCCCAGAGCCACCCCCCACTCTCCCCAGACTCACCCCGGGGAAGGGACACTCTGGCTGGGCATGGCCTCCGCCGACCACCCCCTGGAGCCCCCGGAGCACCCCCAGAGCCACCCCCCACTCACCCCAGACTCACCCCGGGGAAGGGACACTCTGGCTGGGCATGGCCTCCACCAAGCACCCCCTGGAGCCCCTGGAACCCCCGGAGGCCCTCCAGAGCCACCCCCCACTCTCCCCAGACTCACCCCGGGGGAGGGCCACTCTGGCTGGGCATGGTCTCCACCAAGCACCCCCTGGAGCCCCCGGAGCACCTCCAGAGCCACCCCCCACTCCTCCAGACTCACCCCGGGGAAGGGACACTCTGGCTGGGCATGGCCTCCACCAAGCACCCCCTGGAGCCCCTGGAACCCCCGGAGGCCCTCCAGAGCCACCCCCCACTCTCCCCAGACTCACCCCGGGGGAGGGCCACTCTGGCTGGGCATGGTCTCCACCAAGCACCCCCTGGAGCCCCCGGAGCACCTCCAGAGCCACCCCCCACTCCTCCAGACTCACCCCGGGGAAGGGACACTCTGGCTGGGCATGGCCCCCACCGAGCACCCCCTGG
>NW_027315966.1:0-90095 GCF_026437365.1 Eucyclogobius newberryi
CTCCCCCGTGTCAGACCCGTCTCTCTCTCCCGTGTCAGACCCGTCTCTCTCTCCCGTGTCAGACCCGTCTCTCTCTCCCGTGTCAGACCCGTCTCTCTCTCCCGTGTCAGACCCGTCTCTCTCTCCCCCGTGTCAGACCCGTCTCTCTCTCCCGTGTCAGACCCGTCTCTCTCTCCCCCGTGTCAGACCCGTCTCTCTCTCCCCCGTGTCAGACCCGTCTCTCTCTCCCCCGTGTCAGACCCGTCTCTCTCTCCCGTGTCAGACCCGTCTCTCTCTCCCGTGTCAGACCCGTCTCTCTCTCCCGTGTCAGACCCGTCTCTCTCTCCCGTGTCAGACCCGTCTCTCTCTCCCCCGTGTCAGACCCGTCTCTCTCTCCCGTGTCAGACCCGTCTCTCTCTCCCCCGTGTCAGACCCGTCTCTCTCTCCCCCGTGTCAGACCCGTCTCTCTCTCCCGTGTCAGACCCGTCTCTCTCTCCCCCGTGTCAGACCCGTCTCTCTCTCCCCCGTGTCAGACCCGTCTCTCTCTCCCGTGTCAGACCCGTCTCTCTCTCTCCCGTGTCAGACCCGTCTCTCTCTCCCCCGTGTCAGACCCGTCTCTCTCTCCCGTGTCAGACCCGTCTCTCTCTCCCGTGTCAGACCCGTCTCTCTCTCCCGTGTCAGACCCGTCTCTCTCTCCCGTGTCAGACCCGTCTCTCTCTCCCGTGTCAGACCCGTCTCTCTCTCCCGTGTCAGACCCGTCTCTCTCTCCCGTGTCAGACCCGTCTCTCTCTCCCGTGTCAGACCCGTCTCTCTCCCCGTCAGACCCGTCTCTCTCTCCCGTGTCAGACCCGTCTCTCTCTCCCGTGTCAGACCCGTCTCTCTCTCCCGTGTCAGACCCGTCTCTCTCTCCCGTGTCAGACCCGTCTCTCTCTCTCGTGTCAGACCCGTCTCTCTCTACCGTGTCAGACCCGTCTCTCTCTACCGTGTCAGACCCGTCTCTCTCTCCCGTGTCAGACCCGTCTCTCTCTCCCGTGTCAGACCCGTCTCTCTCTCCCGTGTCAGACCCGTCTCTCTCTCTCGTGTCAGACCCGTCTCTCTCTCCCGTGTCAGACCCGTCTCTCTCTCCCGTGTCAGACCCGTCTCTCTCTCTCGTGTCAGACCCGTCTCTCTCTCCCGTGTCAGACCCGTCTCTCTCCCCGTCAGACCCGTCTCTCTCTCCCGTGTCAGACCCGTCTCTCTCCCCGTCAGACCCGTCTCTCTCCCCGTCAGACCCGTCTCTCTCGTTAGTCTCAGGTACGTTTGTCACCTGAGAGAGCTCATTAAATATGCAGGAGGGGCGGGGCTAACAGCAGCTGACGGGCTGGTTGATTGACAGCTGTGGACTGAGCACAGCCTGAGGACGAGTTTGTCTCTAAACTCTAATCCAGGCTTTATTCTGACAGGACAGAATCAAGAAATAATGTTTGATAAAAGTGTGAAGTTTGAGTAAAGACAGAATCAAATCGTTTCAGACACAATGGAATTAAGACGCTTTTTATCTTCGTTAAACCAACTAATAAAAGAAAACGAGGAGAAAAGGCCGTGACTCTGATTATCACCATGACAACGCCAAAGAGACAGGATTTAACAACGAGTTATAAGAACTAGGTCTTTTCTTGTTGATAAGATCTTTAACCTCGATGACACCAACGAGCTTCAGATCCTCTCAAACTGAACAATTATCTCTAATATTACAAATATTAGACTTTAAAGCAGATTTAAAGCTTTCCCGCTCCATGCAGGTTTATTATTATTATTATTAATTTATGGACCAACCCAATCACCTGGACACGCCCCTCAGCACCAGGTCATGGGTCACATGAGTGATGCGTTTGGCCCGCGGGCCCAACTTTAGGCTCCGTGTTCTAGAGTCAAAGATGAGGTCTAGGTTCAGAGTTTAACACCAGAACCTGAAGTAGAACAGCGCCACCTCGTGTTTGTCAAACGAACTGAGATCTGTCATTTTGAAGTCACAAAATTCACTTTATATTTGATCACGTCCTGCGTTTTACCCGCGCGTTCGCGGTGAATAAGAGTTACATTATTATATCGTATGAGATCAGAAGAATCTGACAAAAAATGAACCAGACTCGAAGAGTTTAAGTGTTTTAAATGTGCGCAGTTTGGCTCAGATGAAACCGAAAGTGAATCAAAGTTTGAGCTGTAGCTTTAGCCGCGTTAGCTCCACGTTAGCTCTTTCAGCTAAAAACATCTTCCCTTTTATTCTCTTTTCTTTCGATTTGGTCAAACTTCACAATTAGAGCCGAATAAAGCCAATGTCCCGGGTTTATTCTGTGTCTAAATGTTCAGAAATACTAAACATGTTACAGTTTGTGTGAGTTTGTTGGACCTCACGGTGTTTTGCTTACTCACACCGGGCTAAAGCTAATGCTAACGCGAGCGTCTGTTTCCTCTGTAAAGCCTGTGTCCCGGCTCTGTCTGCAGCACAACCTGCACAGAGACGTTTAGCCTCACCATCTCGGCTCCGGGACTCTCTCTGCGGCTCCGGGACTCTCTCTGCGGCTCCGGGACTCTCTCTGCGGCTCCGGGTTTCTGTGGCTCCGGGTGTCTGTGCTCCGCTGCTCTGCTCTGAAAAGCCCCGGCGCATGCGCAGTGAGAGATCAGGCCGGACAGTCGAACCCAGAGCATGGAGTCACGTGTGGAGTCACGTGTGGAGCTGCAGAGGCGTGAGGAGGCCGAGAGGGGGCGCCACAGTAGCACACATCACACTGTTGTTCTGGATCTACAATTGACTCTTTTGAAATAGTGTTTTTATGTCTGATAAAAACTTTGAAGTCATTTTCCTCCCCCAGGGGCCCCTCCTTCTCCTCCCCCAGGGGCCCCTCCTCCTCCTCCCCCAGGGGCCCCTCCTTCTCCTCCTCCCCCAGGGGCCCCTCCTCCTCCTCCCCCAGGGGCCCCTCCTCCTCCTCCCCCAGGGGCCCCTCCTCCTCCTCCTCCTCCAGGGGCCCCTCCTCCTCCTCCTCCCCCAGGGGGGCATTGTTGCAACGCAGTAGATCCAGAGGAAAAGAACAGAACTTATAGGAAGTTTAAAAAACACTTTCAGTAGAAGATCTGCTATAAACAAAACCTCACACATAGTACTACACAGTACACATAGTACTACACAGTACACATAGTACTACACAGTACACATAGTACTAAACAGTACACATAGTACTACACAGTACACATAGTACTAAACAGTACACATAGTACTATACAGTACACATAGTACTACACAGTACACATAGTACTATACAGTACACATAGTACTACACAGTACACATAGTACTATACAGTACACATAGTACTACACAGTACACATAGTACTAAACAGTACACATAGTACTATACAGTACACATAGTACTACACAGTACACATAGTACTAAACAGTACACATAGTACTATACAGGACACATAGTACACATAGTACTACACAGTACACATAGTACTACACAGTACACATAGTACTATACAGGACACATAGTACTACACAGTACACATAGTACTAAACAGTACACATAGTACTATACAGGACACATAGTACACATAGTACTACACAGTACACATAGTACTATACAGGACACATAGTACACATAGTACTACACAGTACACATAGTACTACACAGTACACATAGTACACATAGTACACATAGTACTACACAGTACACATAGTACTACACAGTACACATAGTACTGTACAGAACACATAGTACACATATTACTACACAGTACACATAGTACTACACAGTACACATAGTACTACACAGTACACATAGTACACATAGTACTACACAGTACACATAGTACTACACAGTACACATAGTACTACACAGTACACATAGTACTACACAGTACAAATGGTACACATATTACACATAGTACTACAGAGTACACATAGTACTACACAGTACACATTGTACAAATAGTACTACACAGTACACATAGTACTACACAGTACAAATGGTACACATAGTACACATAGTACTACAGAGTACACATAGTACTACACAGTACACATAGTACAAATAGTACTACACAGTACACATAGTACACATAGTACTACACAGTACACATAGTACTACACAGTACACATAGTAAACATAGTACTACACAGTAAACATAGTACACCCAGTACACCCAGTACACATAGTAGTACACAGTACACATAGTACTACACAGTACACATAGTACTACACAGTACACATAGTACACACAGTACACATAGTACTACTAAGTACACTTAGTACACATAGTACTACACATAGTACTACACAGTACACATAGTACTACACAGTACACATAGTACTACACAGTACACATAGTACATATAGTACTACACAGTACACATAGTACTACACAGTACACATAGTACTACACAGTACAAATAGTACTACACAGTACACACAGTACACATAGTACTACACAGTACACATAGTACACATAGTACTACACAGTACACATAGTACTACACAGTACACATAGTAAACATAGTACTACACATTACATATAGTACTACACAGTACACATAGTACACCCAGTACACATAGTAGTACACAGTACACATAGTACACATAGTACTACACAGTACACATAGTACTACACAGTACACATAGTACTTCACAGTACACATAGTACTACACAGTACACATAGTACACACAGTACACATAGTACTACACAGTACACATAGTACACATAGTACTACACAGTACACATAGTACTACACAGTAAAAATAGTACTACACAGTACACATAGTACTTCACAGTACACATAGTACTACACAGTACACATAGTACACACAGTACACATAGTACCACAAAGTACACATAGTACACATAGTACTACACAGTACACATAGTACACATAGTACTACACAGTACACATAGTACTACACAGGACACATAGTACACCTAGTACGCATAGTACTACACAGTACACATAGTACTACACAGTACACATAGTACTTCACAGTACACATAGTACTACACAGTACATATAGTACACACAGTACACATAGTACTACACAGTACACATAGTACACATAGTCCTACACAGTACACATAGTACACATAGTACACATAGTACTACACAGTACACATAGTACTACACAGTACACATAGTACTACACAGTACATATAGTACTACACAGTACACATAGTACACATAGTACTACATGGTACACATAGTACACACAGTACACATAGTACTACACAGTACACATAGTACACATAGTACACATAGTACACATAGTACTACACAGTACACATAATACTACACAGTACACATAGTACACACAGTAAACATAGTACTACACAGTACACATAGTACTACACAGTACACATAATACACCTAGTACACATAGTACTACACAGTACACATAGTACTACACAGTACACATAGTACTACACAGTACACGTAGTACTTCACAGTACACATAGTACTACACAGTACACATAGTACACACAGTACACATAGTACTACACAGTACACATAGTACACATAGTACTACACAGTACACATAGTACTACACAGTACACATAGTACTACACAGTACACATAGTACACATAGTACTACACAGTACACATAGTACTACACAGGACACATAGTACACCTATTACGCATAGTACTACACAGTACACATAGTACTACACAGTACACATAGTACTTCACAGTACACATAGTACTACACAGTACACATAGTACTACACAGTACACATAGTACACACAGTACACATAGTACTACACAGTACACATAGTACACATAATACTACACAGTACACACAGTACACATAGTACTACACAGTACACATAGTACTACACAGTACACATAGTACACATAGTACTACATAGTACACATAGTACACACAGTACACATAGTACACATAGTACACATAGTACTACACAGTACACATAGTACTACACGGTACACATAGTACACATAGTACTACACAGTACACATAGTACTACACAGTACACATAGTACTACACAGTACACATAGTACACATAGAACTACACAGTACACATAGTACTACACAGTACACATAGTACACCTAGTACACATAGTACTACACAGTACACATAGTACACATAGTACTACAGAGTACACATAGTACTACACAGTACACATAGTACAAATAGTACTACACAGTACACATAGTACTACACAGTACAAATGGTACACATAGTACACATAGTACTACAGAGTACACATAGTACTACACAGTACACATAGTACAAATAGTACTACACAGTACACATAGTACACATAGTACTACACAGTACACATAGTACTACACAGTACACATAGTAAACATAGTACTACACAGTAAACATAGTACACCCAGTACACCCAGTACACATAGTAGTACACAGTACACATAGTACTACACAGTACACATAGTACTACACAGTACACATAGTACTACACAGTACACGTAGTACTTCACAGTACACATAGTACTACACAGTACACATAGTACACACAGTACACATAGTACTACACAGTACACATAGTACACATAGTACTACACAGTACACATAGTACTACACAGTACACATAGTACTACACAGTACACATAGTACACATAGTACTACACAGTACACATAGTACTACACAGGACACATAGTACACATATTACGCATAGTACTACACAGTACACATAGTACTACACAGTACACATAGTACTTCACAGTACACATAGTACTACACAGTACACATAGTACTACACAGTACACATAGTACACACAGTACACATAGTACTACACAGTACACATAGTACACATAATACTACACAGTACACACAGTACACATAGTACTACACAGTACACATAGTACTACACAGTACACATAGTACACATAGTACTACATAGTACACATAGTACACACAGTACACATAGTAAACATAGTACACATAGTACTACACAGTACACATAGTACTACACGGTCCACATAGTACACATAGTACTACACAGTACACATAGTACTACACAGTACACATAGTACACATATAACTACACAGTACACATAGTACTACACAGTACACATAGTACACCTAGTACACATAGTACTACACAGTACACATAGTACACATAGTACTACACAGTATACATAGTACACATAGTACTACACAGTACACATAGTACTACACAGTACACATAGTACACATTGTAAACATTTTACACATAGTACACATAGTACACATAGTACTACACAGTACACATAGTACTACACAGTACACATAGTACTACACAGTACAAATGGTACACATAGTACACATAGTACTACAGAGTACACATAGTACTACACAGTACACATAGTACAAATAGTACTACACAGTACACATAGTACTACACAGTACAAATGGTACACATAGTACACATAGTACTACAGAGTACACATAGTACTACACAGTACACATAGTACAAATAGTACTACACAGTACACATAGTACACATAGTACTACACAGTACACATAGTACTACACAGTACACATAGTAAACATAGTACTACACAGTAAACATAGTACACCCAGTACACCCAGTACACATAGTAGTACACAGTACACATAGTACTACACAGTACACATAGTACACATAGAACTACACAGTACACATAGTACTACACAGTACACATAGTACACCTAGTACACATAGTACTACACAGTACACATAGTACACATAGTACTACACAGTATACATAGTACACATAGTACTACACAGTACACATAGTACTACACAGTACACATAGTACACATTGTAAACATTTTACACATAGTACACATAGTACACATAGTACTACACAGTACACATAGTACTACACAGTACACATAGTACTACACAGTACAAATGGTACACATAGTACACATAGTACTACAGAGTACACATAGTACTACACAGTACACATAGTACAAATAGTACTACACAGTACACATAGTACTACACAGTACAAATGGTACACATAGTACACATAGTACTACAGAGTACACATAGTACTACACAGTACACATAGTACAAATAGTACTACACAGTACACATAGTACACATAGTACTACACAGTACACATAGTACTACACAGTACACATAGTAAACATAGTACTACACAGTAAACATAGTACACCCAGTACACCCAGTACACATAGTAGTACACAGTACACATAGTACTACACAGTACACATAGTACTACACAGTACACATAGTAAACATAGTACTACACAGTAAACATAGTACACCCAGTACACCCAGTACACCCAGTACACATAGTACTACACAGTACACATAGTACACATAGTACTACACAGTACACATAGTACTACACAGTACACATAGTAAACATAGTACTACACATTACATATAGTACTACACAGTACACATAGTACACCCAGTACACATAGTAGTACACAGTACACATAGTACACATAGTACTACACAGTACACATAGTACTACACAGTACACATAGTACTTCACAGTACACATAGTACTACACAGTACACATAGTACACACAGTACACATAGTACTACACAGTACACATAGTACACATAGTACTACACAGTACACATAGTACTACACAGTAAAAATAGTACTACACAGTACACATAGTACTTCACAGTACACATAGTACTACACAGTACACATAGTACACACAGTACACATAGTACCACAAAGTACACATAGTACACATAGTACTACACAGTACACATAGTACACATAGTACTACACAGTACACATAGTACTACACAGGACACATAGTACACCTAGTACGCATAGTACTACACAGTACACATAGTACTACACAGTACACATAGTACTTCACAGTACACATAGTACTACACAGTACATATAGTACACACAGTACACATAGTACTACACAGTACACATAGTACACATAGTCCTACACAGTACACATAGTACACATAGTACACATAGTACTACACAGTACACATAGTACTACACAGTACACATAGTACTACACAGTACATATAGTACTACACAGTACACATAGTACACATAGTACTACATGGTACACATAGTACACACAGTACACATAGTACTACACAGTACACATAGTACACATAGTACACATAGTACACATAGTACTACACAGTACACATAATACTACACAGTACACATAGTACACACAGTAAACATAGTACTACACAGTACACATAGTACTACACAGTACACATAATACACCTAGTACACATAGTACTACACAGTACACATAGTACTACACAGTACACATAGTACTACACAGTACACGTAGTACTTCACAGTACACATAGTACTACACAGTACACATAGTACACACAGTACACATAGTACTACACAGTACACATAGTACACATAGTACTACACAGTACACATAGTACTACACAGTACACATAGTACTACACAGTACACATAGTACACATAGTACTACACAGTACACATAGTACTACACAGGACACATAGTACACCTATTACGCATAGTACTACACAGTACACATAGTACTACACAGTACACATAGTACTTCACAGTACACATAGTACTACACAGTACACATAGTACTACACAGTACACATAGTACACACAGTACACATAGTACTACACAGTACACATAGTACACATAATACTACACAGTACACACAGTACACATAGTACTACACAGTACACATAGTACTACACAGTACACATAGTACACATAGTACTACATAGTACACATAGTACACACAGTACACATAGTACACATAGTACACATAGTACTACACAGTACACATAGTACTACACGGTACACATAGTACACATAGTACTACACAGTACACATAGTACTACACAGTACACATAGTACTACACAGTACACATAGTACACATAGAACTACACAGTACACATAGTACTACACAGTACACATAGTACACCTAGTACACATAGTACTACACAGTACACATAGTACACATAGTACTACAGAGTACACATAGTACTACACAGTACACATAGTACAAATAGTACTACACAGTACACATAGTACTACACAGTACAAATGGTACACATAGTACACATAGTACTACAGAGTACACATAGTACTACACAGTACACATAGTACAAATAGTACTACACAGTACACATAGTACACATAGTACTACACAGTACACATAGTACTACACAGTACACATAGTAAACATAGTACTACACAGTAAACATAGTACACCCAGTACACCCAGTACACATAGTAGTACACAGTACACATAGTACTACACAGTACACATAGTACTACACAGTACACATAGTACTACACAGTACACGTAGTACTTCACAGTACACATAGTACTACACAGTACACATAGTACACACAGTACACATAGTACTACACAGTACACATAGTACACATAGTACTACACAGTACACATAGTACTACACAGTACACATAGTACTACACAGTACACATAGTACACATAGTACTACACAGTACACATAGTACTACACAGGACACATAGTACACATATTACGCATAGTACTACACAGTACACATAGTACTACACAGTACACATAGTACTTCACAGTACACATAGTACTACACAGTACACATAGTACTACACAGTACACATAGTACACACAGTACACATAGTACTACACAGTACACATAGTACACATAATACTACACAGTACACACAGTACACATAGTACTACACAGTACACATAGTACTACACAGTACACATAGTACACATAGTACTACATAGTACACATAGTACACACAGTACACATAGTAAACATAGTACACATAGTACTACACAGTACACATAGTACTACACGGTCCACATAGTACACATAGTACTACACAGTACACATAGTACTACACAGTACACATAGTACACATATAACTACACAGTACACATAGTACTACACAGTACACATAGTACACCTAGTACACATAGTACTACACAGTACACATAGTACACATAGTACTACACAGTATACATAGTACACATAGTACTACACAGTACACATAGTACTACACAGTACACATAGTACACATTGTAAACATTTTACACATAGTACACATAGTACACATAGTACTACACAGTACACATAGTACTACACAGTACACATAGTACTACACAGTACAAATGGTACACATAGTACACATAGTACTACAGAGTACACATAGTACTACACAGTACACATAGTACAAATAGTACTACACAGTACACATAGTACTACACAGTACAAATGGTACACATAGTACACATAGTACTACAGAGTACACATAGTACTACACAGTACACATAGTACAAATAGTACTACACAGTACACATAGTACACATAGTACTACACAGTACACATAGTACTACACAGTACACATAGTAAACATAGTACTACACAGTAAACATAGTACACCCAGTACACCCAGTACACATAGTAGTACACAGTACACATAGTACTACACAGTACACATAGTACACATAGAACTACACAGTACACATAGTACTACACAGTACACATAGTACACCTAGTACACATAGTACTACACAGTACACATAGTACACATAGTACTACACAGTATACATAGTACACATAGTACTACACAGTACACATAGTACTACACAGTACACATAGTACACATTGTAAACATTTTACACATAGTACACATAGTACACATAGTACTACACAGTACACATAGTACTACACAGTACACATAGTACTACACAGTACAAATGGTACACATAGTACACATAGTACTACAGAGTACACATAGTACTACACAGTACACATAGTACAAATAGTACTACACAGTACACATAGTACTACACAGTACAAATGGTACACATAGTACACATAGTACTACAGAGTACACATAGTACTACACAGTACACATAGTACAAATAGTACTACACAGTACACATAGTACACATAGTACTACACAGTACACATAGTACTACACAGTACACATAGTAAACATAGTACTACACAGTAAACATAGTACACCCAGTACACCCAGTACACATAGTAGTACACAGTACACATAGTACTACACAGTACACATAGTACTACACAGTACACATAGTAAACATAGTACTACACAGTAAACATAGTACACCCAGTACACCCAGTACACCCAGTACACATAGTACTACACAGTACACATAGTACACATAGTACTACACAGTACACATAGTACTACACAGTACACATAGTAAACATAGTACTACACATTACATATAGTACTACACAGTACACATAGTACACCCAGTACACATAGTAGTACACAGTACACATAGTACACATAGTACTACACAGTACACATAGTACTACACAGTACACATAGTACTTCACAGTACACATAGTACTACACAGTACACATAGTACACACAGTACACATAGTACTACACAGTACACATAGTACACATAGTACTACACAGTACACATAGTACTACACAGTAAAAATAGTACTACACAGTACACATAGTACTTCACAGTACACATAGTACTACACAGTACACATAGTACACACAGTACACATAGTACCACAAAGTACACATAGTACACATAGTACTACACAGTACACATAGTACACATAGTACTACACAGTACACATAGTACTACACAGGACACATAGTACACCTAGTACGCATAGTACTACACAGTACACATAGTACTACACAGTACACATAGTACTTCACAGTACACATAGTACTACACAGTACATATAGTACACACAGTACACATAGTACTACACAGTACACATAGTACACATAGTCCTACACAGTACACATAGTACACATAGTACACATAGTACTACACAGTACACATAGTACTACACAGTACACATAGTACTACACAGTACATATAGTACTACACAGTACACATAGTACACATAGTACTACATGGTACACATAGTACACACAGTACACATAGTACTACACAGTACACATAGTACACATAGTACACATAGTACTACACAGTACACATAATACTACACAGTACACATAGTACACACAGTAAACATAGTACTACACAGTACACATAGTACTACACAGTACACATAATACACCTAGTACACATAGTACTACACAGTACACATAGTACTACACAGTACACATAGTACTACACAGTACACGTAGTACTTCACAGTACACATAGTACTACACAGTACACATAGTACACACAGTACACATAGTACTACACAGTACACATAGTACACATAGTACTACACAGTACACATAGTACTACACAGTACACATAGTACTACACAGTACACATAGTACACATAGTACTACACAGTACACATAGTACTACACAGGACACATAGTACACCTATTACGCATAGTACTACACAGTACACATAGTACTACACAGTACACATAGTACTTCACAGTACACATAGTACTACACAGTACACATAGTACTACACAGTACACATAGTACACACAGTACACATAGTACTACACAGTACAAATGGTACACATAGTACACATAGTACTACAGAGTACACATAGTACTACACAGTACACATAGTACAAATAGTACTACACAGTACACATAGTACACATAGTACTACACAGTACACATAGTACTACACAGTACACATAGTAAACATAGTACTACACAGTAAACATAGTACACCCAGTACACCCAGTACACATAGTAGTACACAGTACACATAGTACTACACAGTACACATAGTACTACACAGTACACATAGTACTACACAGTACACGTAGTACTTCACAGTACACATAGTACTACACAGTACACATAGTACACACAGTACACATAGTACTACACAGTACACATAGTACACATAGTACTACACAGTACACATAGTACTACACAGTACACATAGTACTACACAGTACACATAGTACACATAGTACTACACAGTACACATAGTACTACACAGGACACATAGTACACATATTACGCATAGTACTACACAGTACACATAGTACTACACAGTACACATAGTACTTCACAGTACACATAGTACTACACAGTACACATAGTACTACACAGTACACATAGTACACACAGTACACATAGTACTACACAGTACACATAGTACACATAATACTACACAGTACACACAGTACACATAGTACTACACAGTACACATAGTACTACACAGTACACATAGTACACATAGTACTACATAGTACACATAGTACACACAGTACACATAGTACACATAGTACACATAGTACTACACAGTACACATAGTACTACACGGTCCACATAGTACACATAGTACTACACAGTACACATAGTACTACACAGTACACATAGTACACATATAACTACACAGTACACATAGTACTACACAGTACACATAGTACACCTAGTACACATAGTACTACACAGTACACATAGTACACATAGTACTACACAGTATACATAGTACACATAGTACTACACAGTACACATAGTACTACACAGTACACATAGTACACATTGTAAACATTTTACACATAGTACACATAGTACACATAGTACTACACAGTACACATAGTACTACACAGTACACATAGTACTACACAGTACAAATGGTACACATAGTACACATAGTACTACAGAGTACACATAGTACTACACAGTACACATAGTACAAATAGTACTACACAGTACACATAGTACTACACAGTACAAATGGTACACATAGTACACATAGTACTACAGAGTACACATAGTACTACACAGTACACATAGTACAAATAGTACTACACAGTACACATAGTACACATAGTACTACACAGTACACATAGTACTACACAGTACACATAGTAAACATAGTACTACACAGTAAACATAGTACACCCAGTACACCCAGTACACATAGTAGTACACAGTACACATAGTACTACACAGTACACATAGTACTACACAGTACACATAGTAAACATAGTACTACACAGTAAACATAGTACACCCAGTACACCCAGTACACATAGTACTACACAGTACACATAGTACTACACAGTACACATAGTACTACACAGTACACATAGTACTACACAGTACACATAGTACATATAGTACTACACAGTACACATAGTACTACACAGTACACATAGTACTACACAGTACAAATAGTACTACACAGTACACACAGTACACATAGTACTACACAGTACACATAGTACACATAGTACTACACAGTACACATAGTACTACACAGTACACATAGTAAACATAGTACTACACAGTACATATAGTACTACACAGTACACATAGTACACCCAGTACACATAGTAGTACACAGTACACATAGTACACATAGTACTACACAGTACACATAGTACTTCACAGTACACATAGTACTACACAGTACACATAGTACACACTACACATAGTACTACACAGTACACATAGTACACATAGTACTACACAGTACACATAGTACTACACAGTAAAAATAGTACTACACAGTACACATAGTACTTCACAGTACACATAGTACTGCACAGTACACATAGTACACACAGTACACATAGTACCACAAAGTACACATAGTACACATAGTACTACACAGTACACATAGTACTACACAGTACACATAGTACACATAGTACTACACAGTACACATAGTACTACACAGGACACATAGTACACCTAGTACGCATAGTACTACACAGTACACATAGTACTACACAGTACACATAGTACTTCACAGTACACATAGTACTACACAGTACATATAGTACACACAGTACACATAGTACTACACAGTACACATAGTACACATAGTCCTACACAGTACACATAGTACACATAGTACTACACAGTACACATAGTACACATAGTACTACACAGTACACATAGTACTACACAGTACATATAGTACTACACAGTACACATAGTACACATAGTACTACATGGTACACATAGTACACACAGTACACATAGTACTACACAGTACACATAGTACACATAGTACACATAGTACACATAGTACTACACAGTACACATAATACTACACAGTACACATAGTACACACAGTAAACATAGTACTACACAGTACACATAGTACTACACAGTACACATAGTACACCTAGTACACATAGTACTACACAGTACACATAGTACTACACAGTACACATAGTACTACACAGTACACGTAGTACTTCACAGTACACATAGTACTACACAGTACACATAGTACACACAGTACACATAGTACTACACAGTACACATAGTACACATAGTACTACACAGTACACATAGTACTACACAGTACACATAGTACTACACAGTACACATAGTACACATAGTACTACACAGTACACATAGTACTACACAGTACACATAGTACTACACAGTACACATAGTAAACATAGTACTACACAGTAAACATAGTACACCCAGTACACCCAGTACACATAGTACTACACAGTACACATAGTACTACACAGTACACATAGTACTACACAGTACACATAGTACATATAGTACTACACAGTACACATAGTACTACACAGTACACATAGTACTACACAGTACAAATAGTACTACACAGTACACACAGTACACATAGTACTACACAGTACACATAGTACACATAGTACTACACAGTACACATAGTACTACACAGTACACATAGTAAACATAGTACTACACAGTACATATAGTACTACACAGTACACATAGTACACCCAGTACACATAGTAGTACACAGTACACATAGTACACATAGTACTACACAGTACACATAGTACTTCACAGTACACATAGTACTACACAGTACACATAGTACACACTACACATAGTACTACACAGTACACATAGTACACATAGTACTACACAGTACACATAGTACTACACAGTAAAAATAGTACTACACAGTACACATAGTACTTCACAGTACACATAGTACTACACAGTACACATAGTACACACAGTACACATAGTACCACAAAGTACACATAGTACACATAGTACTACACAGTACACATAGTACTACACAGTACACATAGTACACATAGTACTACACAGTACACATAGTACTACACAGTACACATAGTACTTCACAGTACACATAGTACTACACAGTACATATAGTACACACAGTACACATAGTACTACACAGTACACATAGTACACATAGTCCTACACAGTACACATAGTACACATAGTACTACACAGTACACATAGTACACATAGTACTACACAGTACACATAGTACTACACAGTACATATAGTACTACACAGTACACATAGTACACATAGTACTACATGGTACACATAGTACACACAGTACACATAGTACTA
The DNA here is from genome assembly GCF_026437365.1 of Eucyclogobius newberryi. Lineage (NCBI taxonomy): Eukaryota > Metazoa > Chordata > Actinopteri > Gobiiformes > Gobiidae > Eucyclogobius > Eucyclogobius newberryi. The sequence goes on from NW_027315966.1 coordinate 17,261, forward strand.
CACAGTACACATAGTACACATAGTACACATAGTACTACACAGTACACATAATACTACACAGTACACATAGTACACACAGTAAACATAGTACTACACAGTACACATAGTACTACACAGTACACATAGTACACCTAGTACACATAGTACTACACAGTACACATAGTACTACACAGTACACATAGTACTACACAGTACACGTAGTACTTCACAGTACACATAGTACTACACAGTACACATAGTACACACAGTACACATAGTACTACACAGTACACATAGTACACATAGTACTACACAGTACACATAGTACTACACAGTACACATAGTACTACACAGTACACATAGTACACATAGTACTACACAGTACACATAGTACTACACAGGACACATAGTACACCTATTACGCATAGTACTACACAGTACACATAGTACTACACAGTACACATAGTACTTCACAGTACACATAGTACTACACAGTACACATAGTACTACACAGTACACATAGTACACACAGTACACATAGTACTACACAGTACACATAGTACACATAATACTACACAGTACACACAGTACACATAGTACTACACAGTACACATAGTACTACACAGTACACATAGTACACATAGTACTACATAGTACACATAGTACACACAGTACACATAGTACACATAGTACACATAGTACTACACAGTACACATAGTACTACACGGTACACATAGTACACATAGTACTACACAGTACACATAGTACTACACAGTACACATAGTACTACACAGTACACATAGTACTACACAGTACACATAGTACACATAGAACTACACAGTACACATAGTACTACACAGTACACATAGTACACCTAGTACACATAGTACTACACAGTACACATAGTACACATAGTACTACACAGTATACATAGTACACATAGTACTACACAGTACACATAGTACTACACAGTACACATAGTACACATTGTAAACATTTTACACATAGTACACATAGTACACATAGTACTACACAGTACACATAGTACTACACAGTACACATAGTACTACACAGTACAAATGGTACACATAGTACACATAGTACTACAGAGTACACATAGTACTACACAGTACACATAGTACTACACAGTACACATAGTACACACAGTACACATAGTACTACACAGTACACATAGTACACATAGTACACATAGTACACATAGTACTACACAGTACACATAATACTACACAGTACACATAGTACACACAGTAAACATAGTACTACACAGTACACATAGTACTACACAGTACACATAGTACACCTAGTACACATAGTACTACACAGTACACATAGTACTACACAGTACACATAGTACTACACAGTACACGTAGTACTTCACAGTACACATAGTACTACACAGTACACATAGTACACACAGTACACATAGTACTACACAGTACACATAGTACACATAGTACTACACAGTACACATAGTACTACACAGTACACATAGTACTACACAGTACACATAGTACACATAGTACTACACAGTACACATAGTACTACACAGGACACATAGTACACCTATTACGCATAGTACTACACAGTACACATAGTACTACACAGTACACATAGTACTTCACAGTACACATAGTACTACACAGTACACATAGTACTACACAGTACACATAGTACACACAGTACACATAGTACTACACAGTACACATAGTACACATAATACTACACAGTACACACAGTACACATAGTACTACACAGTACACATAGTACTACACAGTACACATAGTACACATAGTACTACATAGTACACATAGTACACACAGTACACATAGTACACATAGTACACATAGTACTACACAGTACACATAGTACTACACGGTACACATAGTACACATAGTACTACACAGTACACATAGAACTACACAGTACACATAGTACTACACAATACACATAGTACACCTAGTACACATAGTACTACACAGTACACATAGTACACATAGTACTACACAGTACACATAGTACTACACAGTACACATAGTACTACACAGTACAAATGGTACACATAGTACACATAGTACTACAGAGTACACATAGTACTACACAGTACACATAGTACTACACAGTACACATAGTACACACAGTACACATAGTACTACACAGTACACATAGTACACATAGTACACATAGTACACATAGTACTACACAGTACACATAATACTACACAGTACACATAGTACACACAGTAAACATAGTACTACACAGTACACATAGTACTACACAGTACACATAGTACACCTAGTACACATAGTACTACACAGTACACATAGTACTACACAGTACACATAGTACTACACAGTACACGTAGTACTTCACAGTACACATAGTACTACACAGTACACATAGTACACACAGTACACATAGTACTACACAGTACACATAGTACACATAGTACTACACAGTACACATAGTACTACACAGTACACATAGTACTACACAGTACACATAGTACACATAGTACTACACAGTACACATAGTACTACACAGGACACATAGTACACCTATTACGCATAGTACTACACAGTACACATAGTACTACACAGTACACATAGTACTTCACAGTACACATAGTACTACACAGTACACATAGTACTACACAGTACACATAGTACACACAGTACACATAGTACTACACAGTACACATAGTACACATAATACTACACAGTACACACAGTACACATAGTACTACACAGTACACATAGTACTACACAGTACACATAGTACACATAGTACTACATAGTACACATAGTACACACAGTACACATAGTACACATAGTACACATAGTACTACACAGTACACATAGTACTACACGGTACACATAGTACACATAGTACTACACAGTACACATAGTACTACACAGTACACATAGTACTACACAGTACACATAGTACTACACAGTACACATAGTACACATAGAACTACACAGTACACATAGTACTACACAATACACATAGTACACCTAGTACACATAGTACTACACAGTACACATAGTACACATAGTACTACACAGTATACATAGTACACATAGTACTACACAGTACACATAGTACTACACAGTACACATAGTACACATTGTAAACATTTTACACATAGTACACATAGTACACATAGTACTACACAGTACACATAGTACTACACAGTACAAATGGTACACATAGTACACATAGTACTACAGAGTACACATAGTACTACACAGTACACATAGTACAAATAGTACTACACAGTACACAGAGTACTACACAGTACAAATGGTACACATAGTACACATAGTACTACAGAGTACACATAGTACTACACAGTACACATAGTACAAATAGTACTACACAGTACACATAGTACACATAGTACTACACAGTACACATGGTACTACACAGTACACATAGTAAACATAGTACTACACAGTAAACATAGTACACCCAGTACACCCAGTACACATAGTAGTACACAGTACACATAGTACTACACAGTACACATAGTACTACACAGTACACATAGTACTACACAGTACACATAGTACTACACAGTACACGTAGTACTTCACAGTACACATAGTACTACACAGTACACATAGTACACACAGTACACATAGTACTACACAGTACACATAGTACACATAGTACTACACAGTACACATAGTACTACACAGTACACATAGTACTACACAGTACACATAGTACACATAGTACTACACAGTACACATAGTACTACACAGGACACATAGTACACATAGTACTACACAGTACACATAGTACTACACAGTACACATAGTACTTCACAGTACACATAGTACTACACAGTACATATAGTACACACAGTACACATAGTACTACACAGTACACATAGTACACATAGTCCTACACAGTACACATAGTACACATAGTACTACACAGTACACATAGTACACATAGTACTACACAGTACACATAGTACTACACAGTACATATAGTACTACACAGTACACATAGTACACATAGTACTACATGGTACACATAGTACACACAGTACACATAGTACTACACAGTACACATAGTACACATAGTACACATAGTACACATAGTACTACACAGTACACATAATACTACACAGTACACATAGTACACACAGTAAACATAGTACTACACAGTACACATAGTACTACACAGTACACATAGTACACCTAGTACACATAGTACTACACAGTACACATAGTACTACACAGTACACATAGTACTACACAGTACACGTAGTACTTCACAGTACACATAGTACTACACAGTACACATAGTACACACAGTACACATAGTACTACACAGTACACATAGTACACATAGTACTACACAGTACACATAGTACTACACAGTACACATAGTACTACACAGTACACATAGTACACATAGTACTACACAGTACACATAGTACTACACAGTACACATAGTACTACACAGTACACATAGTAAACATAGTACTACACAGTAAACATAGTACACCCAGTACACCCAGTACACATAGTACTACACAGTACACATAGTACTACACAGTACACATAGTACTACACAGTACACATAGTACATATAGTACTACACAGTACACATAGTACTACACAGTACACATAGTACTACACAGTACAAATAGTACTACACAGTACACACAGTACACATAGTACTACACAGTACACATAGTACACATAGTACTACACAGTACACATAGTACTACACAGTACACATAGTAAACATAGTACTACACAGTACATATAGTACTACACAGTACACATAGTACACCCAGTACACATAGTAGTACACAGTACACATAGTACACATAGTACTACACAGTACACATAGTACTTCACAGTACACATAGTACTACACAGTACACATAGTACACACTACACATAGTACTACACAGTACACATAGTACACATAGTACTACACAGTACACATAGTACTACACAGTAAAAATAGTACTACACAGTACACATAGTACTTCACAGTACACATAGTACTACACAGTACACATAGTACACACAGTACACATAGTACCACAAAGTACACATAGTACACATAGTACTACATAGTACACATAGTACTACACAGTACACATAGTACTACACAGTACACATAGTACACATAGTACTACACAGTACACATAGTACTACACAGTACACATAGTACTTCACAGTACACATAGTACTACACAGTACATATAGTACACACAGTACACATAGTACTACACAGTACACATAGTACACATAGTCCTACACAGTACACATAGTACACATAGTACTACACAGTACACATAGTACACATAGTACTACACAGTACACATAGTACTACACAGTACATATAGTACTACACAGTACACATAGTACACATAGTACTACATGGTACACATAGTACACACAGTACACATAGTACTACACAGTACACATAGTACACATAGTACACATAGTACTACACAGTACACATAATACTACACAGTACACATAGTACACACAGTAAACATAGTACTACACAGTACACATAGTACTACACAGTACACATAGTACACCTAGTACACATAGTACTACACAGTACACATAGTACTACACAGTACACATAGTACTACACAGTACACGTAGTACTTCACAGTACACATAGTACTACACAGTACACATAGTACACACAGTACACATAGTACTACACAGTACACATAGTACACATAGTACTACACAGTACACATAGTACTACACAGTACACATAGTACTACACAGTACACATAGTACACATAGTACTACACAGTACACATAGTACTACACAGGACACATAGTACACCTATTACGCATAGTACTACACAGTACACATAGTACTACACAGTACACATAGTACTTCACAGTACACATAGTACTACACAGTACACATAGTACTACACAGTACACATAGTACACACAGTACACATAGTACTACACAGTACACATAGTACACATAATACTACACAGTACACACAGTACACATAGTACTACACAGTACACATAGTACTACACAGTACACATAGTACACATAGTACTACATAGTACACATAGTACACACAGTACACATAGTACACATAGTACACATAGTACTACACAGTACACATAGTACTACACGGTACACATAGTACACATAGTACTACACAGTACACATAGTACTACACAGTACACATAGTACTACACAGTACACATAGTACACATAGAACTACACAGTACACATAGTACTACACAGTACACATAGTACACCTAGTACACATAGTACTACACAGTACACATAGTACACATAGTACACACAGTACTACACATAGTACACATAGTACTACACAGTACACATAGTACTACACAGTACACATAGTACACATTGTAAACATTTTACACATAGTACACATAGTACACATAGTACTACACAGTACACATAGTACTACACAGTACACATAGTACTACACAGTACAAATGGTACACATAGTACACATAGTACTACAGAGTACACATAGTACTACACAGTACACATAGTACTACACAGTACACATAGTACACACAGTACACATAGTACTACACAGTACACATAGTACACATAGTACACATAGTACACATAGTACTACACAGTACACATAGTACACATAGTACACACAGTACACATAGTACTACACAGTACACATAGTACACATAGTACACATAGTACACATAGTACTACACAGTACACATAGTACTACACAGTACACATAGTACTACACAGTACACATAGTACACATAGAACTACACAGTACACATAGTACTACACAATACACATAGTACACCTAGTACACATAGTACTACACAGTACACATAGTACACATAGTACTACACAGTATACATAGTACACATAGTACTACACAGTACACATAGTACTACACAGTACACATAGTACACATTGTAAACATTTTACACATAGTACACATAGTACACATAGTACTACACAGTACACATAGTACTACACAGTACAAATGGTACACATAGTACACATAGTACTACAGAGTACACATAGTACTACACAGTACACATAGTACAAATAGTACTACACAGTACACAGAGTACTACACAGTACAAATGGTACACATAGTACACATAGTACTACAGAGTACACATAGTACTACACAGTACACATAGTACAAATAGTACTACACAGTACACATAGTACACATAGTACTACACAGTACACATGGTACTACACAGTACACATAGTAAACATAGTACTACACAGTAAACATAGTACACCCAGTACACCCAGTACACATAGTAGTACACAGTACACATAGTACTACACAGTACACATAGTACTACACAGTACACATAGTACTACACAGTACACATAGTACTACACAGTACACGTAGTACTTCACAGTACACATAGTACTACACAGTACACATAGTACACACAGTACACATAGTACTACACAGTACACATAGTACACATAGTACTACACAGTACACATAGTACTACACAGTACACATAGTACTACACAGTACACATAGTACACATAGTACTACACAGTACACATAGTACTACACAGGACACATAGTACACATAGTACTACACAGTACACATAGTACTACACAGTACACATAGTACTTCACAGTACACATAGTACTACACAGTACATATAGTACACACAGTACACATAGTACTACACAGTACACATAGTACACATAGTCCTACACAGTACACATAGTACACATAGTACTACACAGTACACATAGTACACATAGTACTACACAGTACACATAGTACTACACAGTACATATAGTACTACACAGTACACATAGTACACATAGTACTACATGGTACACATAGTACACACAGTACACATAGTACTACACAGTACACATAGTACACATAGTACACATAGTACACATAGTACTACACAGTACACATAATACTACACAGTACACATAGTACACACAGTAAACATAGTACTACACAGTACACATAGTACTACACAGTACACATAGTACACCTAGTACACATAGTACTACACAGTACACATAGTACTACACAGTACACATAGTACTACACAGTACACGTAGTACTTCACAGTACACATAGTACTACACAGTACACATAGTACACACAGTACACATAGTACTACACAGTACACATAGTACACATAGTACTACACAGTACACATAGTACTACACAGTACACATAGTACTACACAGTACACATAGTACACATAGTACTACACAGTACACATAGTACTACACAGGACACATAGTACACCTATTACGCATAGTACTACACAGTACACATAGTACTACACAGTACACATAGTACTTCACAGTACACATAGTACTACACAGTACACATAGTACTACACAGTACACATAGTACACACAGTACACATAGTACTACACAGTACACATAGTACACATAATACTACACAGTACACACAGTACACATAGTACTACACAGTACACATAGTACTACACAGTACACATAGTACACATAGTACTACATAGTACACATAGTACACACAGTACACATAGTACACATAGTACACATAGTACTATACAGTACACATAGTACTACACGGTACACATAGTACACATAGTACTACACAGTACACATAGTACTACACAGTACACATAGTACTACACAGTACACATAGTACTACACAGTACACATAGTACACATAGAACTACACAGTACACATAGTACTACACAGTACACATAGTACACCTAGTACACATAGTACTACACAGTACACATAGTACACATAGTACTACACAGTATACATAGTACACATAGTACTACACAGTACACATAGTACTACACAGTACACATAGTACACATTGTAAACATTTTACACATAGTACACATAGTACACATAGTACTACACAGTACACATAGTACTACACAGTACACATAGTACTACACAGTACAAATGGTACACATAGTACACATAGTACTACAGAGTACACATAGTACTACACAGTACACATAGTACTACACAGTACACATAGTACACACAGTACACATAGTACTACACAGTACACATAGTACACATAGTACACATAGTACACATAGTACTACACAGTACACATAATACTACACAGTACACATAGTACACACAGTAAACATAGTACTACACAGTACACATAGTACTACACAGTACACATAGTACACCTAGTACACATAGTACTACACAGTACACATAGTACTACACAGTACACATAGTACTACACAGTACACGTAGTACTTCACAGTACACATAGTACTACACAGTACACATAGTACACACAGTACACATAGTACTACACAGTACACATAGTACACATAGTACTACACAGTACACATAGTACTACACAGTACACATAGTACTACACAGTACACATAGTACACATAGTACTACACAGTACACATAGTACTACACAGGACACATAGTACACCTATTACGCATAGTACTACACAGTACACATAGTACTACACAGTACACATAGTACTTCACAGTACACATAGTACTACACAGTACACATAGTACACACAGTACACATAGTACTACACAGTACACATAGTACACATAATACTACACAGTACACACAGTACACATAGTACTACACAGTACACATAGTACTACACAGTACACATAGTACACATAGTACTACATAGTACACATAGTACACACAGTACACATAGTACACATAGTACACATAGTACTACACAGTACACATAGTACTACACGGTACACATAGTACACATAGTACTACACAGTACACATAGTACTACACAGTACACATAGTACTACACAGTACACATAGTACACATAGAACTACACAGTACACATAGTACTACACAATACACATAGTACACCTAGTACACATAGTACTACACAGTACACATAGTACACATAGTACTACACAGTATACATAGTACACATAGTACTACACAGTACACATAGTACTACACAGTACACATAGTACACATTGTAAACATTTTACACATAGTACACATAGTACACATAGTACTACACAGTACACATAGTACTACACAGTACAAATGGTACACATAGTACACATAGTACTACAGAGTACACATAGTACTACACAGTACACATAGTACAAATAGTACTACACAGTACACAGAGTACTACACAGTACAAATGGTACACATAGTACACATAGTACTACAGAGTACACATAGTACTACACAGTACACATAGTACAAATAGTACTACACAGTACACATAGTACACATAGTACTACACAGTACACATGGTACTACACAGTACACATAGTAAACATAGTACTACACAGTAAACATAGTACACCCAGTACACCCAGTACACATAGTAGTACACAGTACACATAGTACTACACAGTACACATAGTACTACACAGTACACATAGTACTACACAGTACATATAGTACTACACAGTACACGTAGTACTTCACAGTACACATAGTACTACACAGTACACATAGTACACACAGTACACATAGTACTACACAGTACACATAGTACACATAGTACTACACAGTACACATAGTACTACACAGTACACATAGTACTACACAGTACACATAGTACACATAGTACTACACAGTACACATAGTACTACACAGGACACATAGTACACATATTACGCATAGTACTACACAGTACACATAGTACTTCACAGTACACATAGTACTACACAGTACACATAGTACTACACAGTACACATAGTACACACAGTACACATAGTACTACACAGTACACATAGTACACATAATACTACACAGTACACACAGTACACATAGTACTACACAGTACACATAGTAAACATAGTACTACACAGTACATATAGTACTACACAGTACACATAGTACACCCAGTACACATAGTAGTACACAGTACACATAGTACACATAGTACTACACAGTACACATAGTACTTCACAGTACACATAGTACTACACAGTACACATAGTACACACTACACATAGTACTACACAGTACACATAGTACACATAGTACTACACAGTACACATAGTACTACACAGTAAAAATAGTACTACACAGTACACATAGTACTTCACAGTACACATAGTACTACACAGTACACATAGTACACACAGTACACATAGTACCACAAAGTACACATAGTACACATAGTACTACACAGTACACATAGTACTACACAGTACACATAGTACTACACAGTACACATAGTACTACACAGGACACATAGTACACCTAGTACGCATAGTACTACACAGTACACATAGTACTACACAGTACACATAGTACTTCACAGTACACATAGTACTACACAGTACATATAGTACACACAGTACACATAGTACTACACAGTACACATAGTACACATAGTCCTACACAGTACACATAGTACACATAGTACTACACAGTACACATAGTACACATAGTACTACACAGTACACATAGTACTACACAGTACATATAGTACTACACAGTACACATAGTACACCCAGTACACATAGTAGTACACAGTACACATAGTACACATAGTACTACACAGTACACATAGTACTTCACAGTACACATAGTACTACACAGTACACATAGTACACACTACACATAGTACTACACAGTACACATAGTACACATAGTACTACACAGTACACATAGTACTACACAGTAAAAATAGTACTACACAGTACACATAGTACTTCACAGTACACATAGTACTACACAGTACACATAGTACACACAGTACACATAGTACCACAAAGTACACATAGTACACATAGTACTACACAGTACACATAGTACTACACAGTACACATAGTACACATAGTACTACACAGTACACATAGTACTACACAGGACACATAGTACACCTAGTACGCATAGTACTACACAGTACACATAGTACTACACAGTACACATAGTACTTCACAGTACACATAGTACTACACAGTACATATAGTACACACAGTACACATAGTACTACACAGTACACATAGTACACATAGTCCTACACAGTACACATAGTACACATAGTACTACACAGTACACATAGTACACATAGTACTACACAGTACACATAGTACTACACAGTACATATAGTACTACACAGTACACATAGTACACATATTACGCATAGTACTACACAGTACACATAGTACTTCACAGTACACATAGTACTACACAGTACACATAGTACTACACAGTACACATAGTACACACAGTACACATAGTACTACACAGTACACACAGTACACATAGTACTACACAGTACACATAGTACTACACAGTACACATAGTACACATAGTACTACACAGTACACATAGTACTACACAGTACACATAGTACTACACAGTACACATAGTACACATAGAACTACACAGTACACATAGTACTACACAGTACACATAGTACTACACAGTACACATAGTACACACAGTACACATAGTACTACACAGTACACATAGTACACATAATACTACACAGTACACACAGTACACATAGTACTACACAGTACACATAGTACTACACAGTACACATAGTACACATAGTACTACATAGTACACATAGTACACACAGTACACATAGTACACATAGTACACATAGTACTACACAGTACACATAGTACTACACGGTACACATAGTACACATAGTACTACACAGTACACATAGTACTACACAGTACACATAGTACTACACAGTACACATAGTACTACACAGTACACATAGTACACATAGAACTACACAGTACACATAGTACTACACAGTACACATAGTACACCTAGTACACATAGTACTACACAGTACACATAGTACACATAGTACTACACAGTATACATAGTACACATAGTACTACACAGTACACATAGTACTACACAGTACACATAGTACACATTGTAAACATTTTACACATAGTACACATAGTACACATAGTACTACACAGTACACATAGTACTACACAGTACAAATGGTACACATAGTACACATAGTACTACAGAGTACACATAGTACTACACAGTACACATAGTACAAATAGTACTACACAGTACACAGAGTACTACACAGTACAAATGGTACACATAGTACACATAGTACTACAGAGTACACATAGTACTACACAGTACACATAGTACAAATAGTACTACACAGTACACATAGTACACATAGTACTACACAGTACACATGGTACTACACAGTACACATAGTAAACATAGTACTACACAGTAAACATAGTACACCCAGTACACCCAGTACACATAGTAGTACACAGTACACATAGTACTACACAGTACACATAGTACTACACAGTACACATAGTACTACACAGTACACATAGTACTACACAGTACACGTAGTACTTCACAGTACACATAGTACTACACAGTACACATAGTACACACAGTACACATAGTACTACACAGTACACATAGTACACATAGTACTACACAGTACACATAGTACTACACAGTACACATAGTACTACACAGTACACATAGTACACATAGTACTACACAGTACACATAGTACTACACAGGACACATAGTACACATATTACGCATAGTACTACACAGTACACATAGTACTTCACAGTACACATAGTACTACACAGTACACATAGTACTACACAGTACACATAGTACACACAGTACACATAGTACTACACAGTACACATAGTACACATAATACTACACAGTACACACAGTACACATAGTACTACACAGTACACATAGTAAACATAGTACTACACAGTACATATAGTACTACACAGTACACATAGTACACCCAGTACACATAGTAGTACACAGTACACATAGTACACATAGTACTACACAGTACACATAGTACTTCACAGTACACATAGTACTACACAGTACACATAGTACACACTACACATAGTACTACACAGTACACATAGTACACATAGTACTACACAGTACACATAGTACTACACAGTAAAAATAGTACTACACAGTACACATAGTACTTCACAGTACACATAGTACTACACAGTACACATAGTACACACAGTACACATAGTACCACAAAGTACACATAGTACACATAGTACTACACAGTACACATAGTACTACACAGTACACATAGTACACATAGTACTACACAGTACACATAGTACTACACAGGACACATAGTACACCTAGTACGCATAGTACTACACAGTACACATAGTACTACACAGTACACATAGTACTTCACAGTACACATAGTACTACACAGTACATATAGTACACACAGTACACATAGTACTACACAGTACACATAGTACACATAGTCCTACACAGTACACATAGTACACATAGTACTACACAGTACACATAGTACACATAGTACTACACAGTACACATAGTACTACACAGTACATATAGTACTACACAGTACACATAGTACACATAGTACTACATGGTACACATAGTACACACAGTACACATAGTACTACACAGTACACATAGTACACATAGTACACATAGTACACATAGTACACATAGTACTACACAGTACACATAATACTACACAGTACACATAGTACACACAGTAAACATAGTACTACACAGTACACATAGTACTACACAGTACACATAGTACACCTAGTACACATAGTACTACACAGTACACATAGTACTACACAGTACACATAGTACTACACAGTACACGTAGTACTTCACAGTACACATAGTACTACACAGTACACATAGTACACACAGTACACATAGTACTACACAGTACACATAGTACTACACAGTACACATAGTACTACACAGTACACATAGTACACATAGTACTACACAGTACACATAGTACTACACAGGACACATAGTACACCTATTACGCATAGTACTACACAGTACACATAGTACTACACAGTACACATAGTACTTCACAGTACACATAGTACTACACAGTACACATAGTACTACACAGTACACATAGTACACACAGTACACATAGTACTACACAGTACACATAGTACACATAATACTACACAGTACACACAGTACACATAGTACTACACAGTACACATAGTACTACACAGTACACATAGTACACATAGTACTACATAGTACACATAGTACACACAGTACACATAGTACACATAGTACACATAGTACTACACAGTACACATAGTACTACACGGTACACATAGTACACATAGTACTACACAGTACACATAGTACTACACAGTACACATAGTACTACACAGTACACATAGTACACATAGAACTACACAGTACACATAGTACTACACAGTACACATAGTACACCTAGTACACATAGTACTACACAGTACACATAGTACACATAGTACTACACAGTATACATAGTACACATAGTACTACACAGTACACATAGTACTACACAGTACACATAGTACACATTGTAAACATTTTACACATAGTACACATAGTACACATAGTACTACACAGTACACATAGTACTACACAGTACACATAGTACTACACAGTACAAATGGTACACATAGTATACATAGTACTACAGAGTACACATAGTACTAGACAGTACACATAGTACAAATAGTACTACACAGTACACATAGGACTACACAGTACAAATGGTACACATAGTACACATAGTACTACAGAGTACACATAGTACTACACAGTACACATAGTACAAATAGTACTACACAGTACACATAGTACACATAGTACTACACAGTACACATAGTACTACACAGTACACATAGTAAACATAGTACTACACAGTAAACATAGTACACCCAGTACACCCAGTACACATAGTAGTACACAGTACACATAGTACTACACAGTACACATAGTACTACACAGTACACATAGTACTACACAGTACACGTAGTACTTCACAGTACACATAGTACTACACAGTACACATAGTACACACAGTACACATAGTACTACACAGTACACATAGTACACATAGTACTACACAGTACACATAGTACTACACAGTACACATAGTACTACACAGTACACATAGTACACATAGTACTACACAGTACACATAGTACTACACAGGACACATAGTACACATATTACGCATAGTACTACACAGTACACATAGTACTACACAGTACACATAGTACTTCACAGTACACATAGTACTACACAGTACACATAGTACTACACAGTACACATAGTACACACAGTACACATAGTACTACACAGTACACATAGTACACATAATACTACACAGTACACACAGTACACATAGTACTACACAGTACACATAGTACTACACAGTACACATAGTACACATAGTACTACATAGTACACATAGTACACACAGTACACATAGTACACATAGTACACATAGTACTACACAGTACACATAGTACTACACGGTACACATAGTACACATAGTACTACACAGTACACATAGTACTACACAGTACACATAGTACACATAGAACTACACAGTACACATAGTACTACACAGTACACATAGTACACCTAGTACACATAGTACTACACAGTACACATAGTACACATAGTACTACACAGTATACATAGTACACATAGTACTACACAGTACACATAGTACTACACAGTACACATAGTACACATTGTAAACATTTTACACATAGTACACATAGTACACATAGTACTACACAGTACACATAGTACTACACAGTACACATAGTACTACACAGTACAAATGGTACACATAGTACACATAGTACTACAGAGTACACATAGTACTACACAGTACACATAGTACAAATAGTACTACACAGTACACATAGTACTACACAGTACAAATGGTACACATAGTACACATAGTACTACACAGTACACATAGTACACATAATACTACACAGTACACACAGTACACATAGTACTACACAGTACACATAGTACTACACAGTACACATAGTACACATAGTACTACATAGTACACATAGTACACACAGTACACATAGTACACATAGTACACATAGTACTACACAGTACACATAGTACTACACGGTACACATAGTACACATAGTACTACACAGTACACATAGTACTACACAGTACACATAGTACACATAGAACTACACAGTACACATAGTACTACACAGTACACATAGTACACCTAGTACACATAGTACTACACAGTACACATAGTACACATAGTACTACACAGTATACATAGTACACATAGTACTACACAGTACACATAGTACTACACAGTACACATAGTACACATTGTAAACATTTTACACATAGTACACATAGTACACATAGTACTACACAGTACACATAGTACTACACAGTACACATAGTACTACACAGTACAAATGGTACACATAGTACACATAGTACTACAGAGTACACATAGTACTACACAGTACACATAGTACAAATAGTACTACACAGTACACATAGTACTACACAGTACAAATGGTACACATAGTACACATAGTACTACAGAGTACACATAGTACACATAGTACTACACAGTATACATAGTACACATAGTACTACACAGTACACATAGTACTACACAGTACACATAGTACACATTGTAAACATTTTACACATAGTACACATAGTACACATAGTACTACACAGTACACATAGTACTACACAGTACACATAGTACTACACAGTACAAATGGTACACATAGTACACATAGTACTACAGAGTACACATAGTACTACACAGTACACATAGTACTACACAGTACACATAGTACACACAGTACACATAGTACTACACAGTACACATAGTACACATAGTACACATAGTACTACACAGTACACATAATACTACACAGTACACATAGTACACACAGTAAACATAGTACTACACAGTACACATAGTACTACACAGTACACATAGTACACCTAGTACACATAGTACTACACAGTACACATAGTACTACACAGTGCACATAGTACTACACAGTACACGTAGTACTTCACAGTACACATAGTACTACACAGTACACATAGTACACACAGTACACATAGTACTACACAGTACACATAGTACACATAGTACTACACAGTACACATAGTACTACACAGTACACATAGTACTACACAGTACACATAGTACACATAGTACTACACAGTACACATAGTACTACACAGGACACATAGTACACCTATTACGCATAGTACTACACAGTACACATAGTACTACACAGTACACATAGTACTTCACAGTACACATAGTACTACACAGTACACATAGTACTACACAGTACACATAGTACACACAGTACACATAGTACTACACAGTACACATAGTACACATAATACTACACAGTACACACAGTACACATAGTACTACACAGTACACATAGTACTACACAGTACACATAGTACACATAGTACTACATAGTACACATAGTACACACAGTACACATAGTACACATAGTACACATAGTACTACACAGTACACATAGTACTACACGGTACACATAGTACACATAGTACTACACAGTACACATAGTACTACACAGTACACATAGTACTACACAGTACACATAGTACTACACAGTACACATAGTACACATAGAACTACACAGTACACATAGTACTACACAGTACACATAGTACACCTAGTACACATAGTACTACACAGTACACATAGTACACATAGTACTACACAGTATACATAGTACACATAGTACTACACAGTACACATAGTACTACACAGTACACATAGTACACATTGTAAACATTTTACACATAGTACACATAGTACACATAGTACTACACAGTACACATAGTACTACACAGTACACATAGTACTACACAGTACAAATGGTACACATAGTACACATAGTACTACAGAGTACACATAGTACTACACAGTACACATAGTACAAATAGTACTACACAGTACACATAGTACTACACAGTACAAATGGTACACATAGTACACATAGTACTACAGAGTACACATAGTACTACACAGTACACATAGTACAAATAGTACTACACAGTACACATAGTACACATAGTACTACACAGTACACATGGTACTACACAGTACACATAGTAAACATAGTACTACACAGTAAACATAGTACACCCAGTACACCCAGTACACATAGTAGTACACAGTACACATAGTACTACACAGTACACATAGTACTACACAGTACACATAGTACTACACAGTACACATAGTACTACACAGTACACGTAGTACTTCACAGTACACATAGTACTACACAGTACACATAGTACACACAGTACACATAGTACTACACAGTACACATAGTACACATAGTACTACACAGTACACATAGTACTACACAGTACACATAGTACTACACAGTACACATAGTACACATAGTACTACACAGTACACATAGTACTACACAGGACACATAGTACACATATTACGCATAGTACTACACAGTACACATAGTACTTCACAGTACACATAGTACTACACAGTACACATAGTACTACACAGTACACATAGTACACACAGTACACATAGTACTACACAGTACACATAGTACACATAATACTACACAGTACACACAGTACACATAGTACTACACAGTACACATAGTAAACATAGTACTACACAGTACATATAGTACTACACAGTACACATAGTACACCCAGTACACATAGTAGTACACAGTACACATAGTACACATAGTACTACACAGTACACATAGTACTTCACAGTACACATAGTACTACACAGTACACATAGTACACACTACACATAGTACTACACAGTACACATAGTACACATAGTACTACACAGTACACATAGTACTACACAGTAAAAATAGTACTACACAGTACACATAGTACTTCACAGTACACATAGTACTACACAGTACACATAGTACACACAGTACACATAGTACCACAAAGTACACATAGTACACATAGTACTACACAGTACACATAGTACTACACAGTACACATAGTACACATAGTACTACACAGTACACATAGTACTACACAGGACACATAGTACACCTAGTACGCATAGTACTACACAGTACACATAGTACTACACAGTACACATAGTACTTCACAGTACACATAGTACTACACAGTACATATAGTACACACAGTACACATAGTACTACACAGTACACATAGTACACATAGTCCTACACAGTACACATAGTACACATAGTACTACACAGTACACATAGTACACATAGTACTACACAGTACACATAGTACTACACAGTACATATAGTACTACACAGTACACATAGTACACATAGTACTACATGGTACACATAGTACACACAGTACACATAGTACTACACAGTACACATAGTACACATAGTACACATAGTACTACACAGTACACATAATACTACACAGTACACATAGTACACACAGTAAACATAGTACTACACAGTACACATAGTACTACACAGTACACATAGTACACCTAGTACACATAGTACTACACAGTACACATAGTACTACACAGTGCACATAGTACTACACAGTACACGTAGTACTTCACAGTACACATAGTACTACACAGTACACATAGTACACACAGTACACATAGTACTACACAGTACACATAGTACACATAGTACTACACAGTACACATAGTACTACACAGTACACATAGTACTACACAGTACACATAGTACACATAGTACTACACAGTACACATAGTACTACACAGGACACATAGTACACCTATTACGCATAGTACTACACAGTACACATAGTACTACACAGTACACATAGTACTTCACAGTACACATAGTACTACACAGTACACATAGTACTACACAGTACACATAGTACACACAGTACACATAGTACTACACAGTACACATAGTACACATAATACTACACAGTACACACAGTACACATAGTACTACACAGTACACATAGTACTACACAGTACACATAGTACACATAGTACTACATAGTACACATAGTACACACAGTACACATAGTACACATAGTACACATAGTACTACACAGTACACATAGTACTACACGGTACACATAGTACACATAGTACTACACAGTACACATAGTACTACACAGTACACATAGTACTACACAGTACACATAGTACTACACAGTACACATAGTACACATAGAACTACACAGTACACATAGTACTACACAGTACACATAGTACACCTAGTACACATAGTACTACACAGTACACATAGTACACATAGTACTACACAGTATACATAGTACACATAGTACTACACAGTACACATAGTACTACACAGTACACATAGTACACATTGTAAACATTTTACACATAGTACACATAGTACACATAGTACTACACAGTACACATAGTACTACACAGTACACATAGTACTACACAGTACAAATGGTACACATAGTACACATAGTACTACAGAGTACACATAGTACTACACAGTACACATAGTACAAATAGTACTACACAGTACACATAGTACTACACAGTACAAATGGTACACATAGTACACATAGTACTACAGAGTACACATAGTACTACACAGTACACATAGTACAAATAGTACTACACAGTACACATAGTACACATAGTACTACACAGTACACATGGTACTACACAGTACACATAGTAAACATAGTACTACACAGTAAACATAGTACACCCAGTACACCCAGTACACATAGTAGTACACAGTACACATAGTACTACACAGTACACATAGTACTACACAGTACACATAGTACTACACAGTACACATAGTACTACACAGTACACGTAGTACTTCACAGTACACATAGTACTACACAGTACACATAGTACACACAGTACACATAGTACTACACAGTACACATAGTACACATAGTACTACACAGTACACATAGTACTACACAGTACACATAGTACTACACAGTACACATAGTACACATAGTACTACACAGTACACATAGTACTACACAGGACACATAGTACACATATTACGCATAGTACTACACAGTACACATAGTACTTCACAGTACACATAGTACTACACAGTACACATAGTACTACACAGTACACATAGTACACACAGTACACATAGTACTACACAGTACACATAGTACACATAATACTACACAGTACACACAGTACACATAGTACTACACAGTACACATAGTAAACATAGTACTACACAGTACATATAGTACTACACAGTACACATAGTACACCCAGTACACATAGTAGTACACAGTACACATAGTACACATAGTACTACACAGTACACATAGTACTTCACAGTACACATAGTACTACACAGTACACATAGTACACACTACACATAGTACTACACAGTACACATAGTACACATAGTACTACACAGTACACATAGTACTACACAGTAAAAATAGTACTACACAGTACACATAGTACTTCACAGTACACATAGTACTACACAGTACACATAGTACACACAGTACACATAGTACCACAAAGTACACATAGTACACATAGTACTACACAGTACACATAGTACTACACAGTACACATAGTACACATAGTACTACACAGTACACATAGTACTACACAGGACACATAGTACACCTAGTACGCATAGTACTACACAGTACACATAGTACTACACAGTACACATAGTACTTCACAGTACACATAGTACTACACAGTACATATAGTACACACAGTACACATAGTACTACACAGTACACATAGTACACATAGTCCTACACAGTACACATAGTACACATAGTACTACACAGTACACATAGTACACATAGTACTACACAGTACACATAGTACTACACAGTACATATAGTACTACACAGTACACATAGTACACATAGTACTACATGGTACACATAGTACACACAGTACACATAGTACTACACAGTACACATAGTACACATAGTACACATAGTACACATAGTACTACACAGTACACATAATACTACACAGTACACATAGTACACACAGTAAACATAGTACTACACAGTACACATAGTACTACACAGTACACATAGTACTACACAGTACACGTAGTACTACACAGTACACGTAGTACTTCACAGTACACATAGTACTACACAGTACACATAGTACACACAGTACACATAGTACTACACAGTACACATAGTACTACACAGTACACATAGTACTACACAGTACACATAGTACACATAGTACTACACAGTACACATAGTACTACACAGGACACATAGTACACCTATTACGCATAGTACTACACAGTACACATAGTACTACACAGTACACATAGTACTTCACAGTACACATAGTACTACACAGTACACATAGTACTACACAGTACACATAGTACACACAGTACACATAGTACTACACAGTACACATAGTACACATAATACTACACAGTACACACAGTACACATAGTACTACACAGTACACATAGTACTACACAGTACACATAGTACACATAGTACTACATAGTACACATAGTACACACAGTACACATAGTACACATAGTACACATAGTACTACACAGTACACATAGTACTACACGGTACACATAGTACACATAGTACTACACAGTACACATAGTACTACACAGTACACATAGTACTACACAGTACACATAGTACACATAGAACTACACAGTACACATAGTACTACACAGTACACATAGTACACCTAGTACACATAGTACTACACAGTACACATAGTACACATAGTACTACACAGTATACATAGTACACATAGTACTACACAGTACACATAGTACTACACAGTACACATAGTACACATTGTAAACATTTTACACATAGTACACATAGTACACATAGTACTACACAGTACACATAGTACTACACAGTACAAATGGTACACATAGTACACATAGTACTACAGAGTACACATAGTACTACACAGTACACATAGTACAAATAGTACTACACAGTACACAGAGTACTACACAGTACAAATGGTACACATAGTACACATAGTACTACAGAGTACACATAGTACTACACAGTACACATAGTACAAATAGTACTACACAGTACACATAGTACACATAGTACTACACAGTACACATGGTACTACACAGTACACATAGTAAACATAGTACTACACAGTAAACATAGTACACCCAGTACACCCAGTACACATAGTAGTACACAGTACACATAGTACTACACAGTACACATAGTACTACACAGTACACATAGTACTACACAGTACATATAGTACTACACAGTACACGTAGTACTTCACAGTACACATAGTACTACACAGTACACATAGTACACACAGTACACATAGTACTACACAGTACACATAGTACACATAGTACTACACAGTACACATAGTACTACACAGTACACATAGTACTACACAGTACACATAGTACACATAGTACTACACAGTACACATAGTACTACACAGGACACATAGTACACATATTACGCATAGTACTACACAGTACACATAGTACTTCACAGTACACATAGTACTACACAGTACACATAGTACTACACAGTACACATAGTACACACAGTACACATAGTACTACACAGTACACATAGTACACATAATACTACACAGTACACACAGTACACATAGTACTACACAGTACACATAGTAAACATAGTACTACACAGTACATATAGTACTACACAGTACACATAGTACACCCAGTACACATAGTAGTACACAGTACACATAGTACACATAGTACTACACAGTACACATAGTACTTCACAGTACACATAGTACTACACAGTACACATAGTACACACTACACATAGTACTACACAGTACACATAGTACACATAGTACTACACAGTACACATAGTACTACACAGTAAAAATAGTACTACACAGTACACATAGTACTTCACAGTACACATAGTACTACACAGTACACATAGTACACACAGTACACATAGTACCACAAAGTACACATAGTACACATAGTACTACACAGTACACATAGTACTACACAGTACACATAGTACACATAGTACTACACAGTACACATAGTACTACACAGGACACATAGTACACCTAGTACGCATAGTACTACACAGTACACATAGTACTACACAGTACACATAGTACTTCACAGTACACATAGTACTACACAGTACATATAGTACACACAGTACACATAGTACTACACAGTACACATAGTACACATAGTCCTACACAGTACACATAGTACACATAGTACTACACAGTACACATAGTACACATAGTACTACACAGTACACATAGTACTACACAGTACATATAGTACTACACAGTACACATAGTACACCCAGTACACATAGTAGTACACAGTACACATAGTACACATAGTACTACACAGTACACATAGTACTTCACAGTACACATAGTACTACACAGTACACATAGTACACACTACACATAGTACTACACAGTACACATAGTACACATAGTACTACACAGTACACATAGTACTACACAGTAAAAATAGTACTACACAGTACACATAGTACTTCACAGTACACATAGTACTACACAGTACACATAGTACACACAGTACACATAGTACCACAAAGTACACATAGTACACATAGTACTACACAGTACACATAGTACTACACAGTACACATAGTACACATAGTACTACACAGTACACATAGTACTACACAGGACACATAGTACACCTAGTACGCATAGTACTACACAGTACACATAGTACTACACAGTACACATAGTACTTCACAGTACACATAGTACTACACAGTACATATAGTACACACAGTACACATAGTACTACACAGTACACATAGTACACATAGTCCTACACAGTACACATAGTACACATAGTACTACACAGTACACATAGTACACATAGTACTACACAGTACACATAGTACTACACAGTACATATAGTACTACACAGTACACATAGTACACATATTACGCATAGTACTACACAGTACACATAGTACTTCACAGTACACATAGTACTACACAGTACACATAGTACTACACAGTACACATAGTACACACAGTACACATAGTACTACACAGTACACACAGTACACATAGTACTACACAGTACACATAGTACTACACAGTACACATAGTACACATAGTACTACACAGTACACATAGTACTACACAGTACACATAGTACTACACAGTACACATAGTACACATAGAACTACACAGTACACATAGTACTACACAGTACACATAGTACTACACAGTACACATAGTACACACAGTACACATAGTACTACACAGTACACATAGTACACATAATACTACACAGTACACACAGTACACATAGTACTACACAGTACACATAGTACTACACAGTACACATAGTACACATAGTACTACATAGTACACATAGTACACACAGTACACATAGTACACATAGTACACATAGTACTACACAGTACACATAGTACTACACGGTACACATAGTACACATAGTACTACACAGTACACATAGTACTACACAGTACACATAGTACTACACAGTACACATAGTACTACACAGTACACATAGTACACATAGAACTACACAGTACACATAGTACTACACAGT
This sequence comes from Eucyclogobius newberryi, assembly GCF_026437365.1. Classification (NCBI taxonomy): domain Eukaryota; kingdom Metazoa; phylum Chordata; class Actinopteri; order Gobiiformes; family Gobiidae; genus Eucyclogobius; species Eucyclogobius newberryi. The sequence goes on from NW_027315966.1 coordinate 43,741, forward strand.
ACACATAGTACACCTAGTACACATAGTACTACACAGTACACATAGTACACATAGTACTACACAGTATACATAGTACACATAGTACTACACAGTACACATAGTACTACACAGTACACATAGTACACATTGTAAACATTTTACACATAGTACACATAGTACACATAGTACTACACAGTACACATAGTACTACACAGTACAAATGGTACACATAGTACACATAGTACTACAGAGTACACATAGTACTACACAGTACACATAGTACAAATAGTACTACACAGTACACAGAGTACTACACAGTACAAATGGTACACATAGTACACATAGTACTACAGAGTACACATAGTACTACACAGTACACATAGTACAAATAGTACTACACAGTACACATAGTACACATAGTACTACACAGTACACATGGTACTACACAGTACACATAGTAAACATAGTACTACACAGTAAACATAGTACACCCAGTACACCCAGTACACATAGTAGTACACAGTACACATAGTACTACACAGTACACATAGTACTACACAGTACACATAGTACTACACAGTACACATAGTACTACACAGTACACGTAGTACTTCACAGTACACATAGTACTACACAGTACACATAGTACACACAGTACACATAGTACTACACAGTACACATAGTACACATAGTACTACACAGTACACATAGTACTACACAGTACACATAGTACTACACAGTACACATAGTACACATAGTACTACACAGTACACATAGTACTACACAGGACACATAGTACACATATTACGCATAGTACTACACAGTACACATAGTACTTCACAGTACACATAGTACTACACAGTACACATAGTACTACACAGTACACATAGTACACACAGTACACATAGTACTACACAGTACACATAGTACACATAATACTACACAGTACACACAGTACACATAGTACTACACAGTACACATAGTAAACATAGTACTACACAGTACATATAGTACTACACAGTACACATAGTACACCCAGTACACATAGTAGTACACAGTACACATAGTACACATAGTACTACACAGTACACATAGTACTTCACAGTACACATAGTACTACACAGTACACATAGTACACACTACACATAGTACTACACAGTACACATAGTACACATAGTACTACACAGTACACATAGTACTACACAGTAAAAATAGTACTACACAGTACACATAGTACTTCACAGTACACATAGTACTACACAGTACACATAGTACACACAGTACACATAGTACCACAAAGTACACATAGTACACATAGTACTACACAGTACACATAGTACTACACAGTACACATAGTACACATAGTACTACACAGTACACATAGTACTACACAGGACACATAGTACACCTAGTACGCATAGTACTACACAGTACACATAGTACTACACAGTACACATAGTACTTCACAGTACACATAGTACTACACAGTACATATAGTACACACAGTACACATAGTACTACACAGTACACATAGTACACATAGTCCTACACAGTACACATAGTACACATAGTACTACACAGTACACATAGTACACATAGTACTACACAGTACACATAGTACTACACAGTACATATAGTACTACACAGTACACATAGTACACATAGTACTACATGGTACACATAGTACACACAGTACACATAGTACTACACAGTACACATAGTACACATAGTACACATAGTACACATAGTACACATAGTACTACACAGTACACATAATACTACACAGTACACATAGTACACACAGTAAACATAGTACTACACAGTACACATAGTACTACACAGTACACATAGTACACCTAGTACACATAGTACTACACAGTACACATAGTACTACACAGTACACATAGTACTACACAGTACACGTAGTACTTCACAGTACACATAGTACTACACAGTACACATAGTACACACAGTACACATAGTACTACACAGTACACATAGTACTACACAGTACACATAGTACTACACAGTACACATAGTACACATAGTACTACACAGTACACATAGTACTACACAGGACACATAGTACACCTATTACGCATAGTACTACACAGTACACATAGTACTACACAGTACACATAGTACTTCACAGTACACATAGTACTACACAGTACACATAGTACTACACAGTACACATAGTACACACAGTACACATAGTACTACACAGTACACATAGTACACATAATACTACACAGTACACACAGTACACATAGTACTACACAGTACACATAGTACTACACAGTACACATAGTACACATAGTACTACATAGTACACATAGTACACACAGTACACATAGTACACATAGTACACATAGTACTACACAGTACACATAGTACTACACGGTACACATAGTACACATAGTACTACACAGTACACATAGTACTACACAGTACACATAGTACTACACAGTACACATAGTACACATAGAACTACACAGTACACATAGTACTACACAGTACACATAGTACACCTAGTACACATAGTACTACACAGTACACATAGTACACATAGTACTACACAGTATACATAGTACACATAGTACTACACAGTACACATAGTACTACACAGTACACATAGTACACATTGTAAACATTTTACACATAGTACACATAGTACACATAGTACTACACAGTACACATAGTACTACACAGTACACATAGTACTACACAGTACAAATGGTACACATAGTATACATAGTACTACAGAGTACACATAGTACTAGACAGTACACATAGTACAAATAGTACTACACAGTACACATAGTACTACACAGTACAAATGGTACACATAGTACACATAGTACTACAGAGTACACATAGTACTACACAGTACACATAGTACAAATAGTACTACACAGTACACATAGTACACATAGTACTACACAGTACACATAGTACTACACAGTACACATAGTAAACATAGTACTACACAGTAAACATAGTACACCCAGTACACCCAGTACACATAGTAGTACACAGTACACATAGTACTACACAGTACACATAGTACTACACAGTACACATAGTACTACACAGTACACGTAGTACTTCACAGTACACATAGTACTACACAGTACACATAGTACACACAGTACACATAGTACTACACAGTACACATAGTACACATAGTACTACACAGTACACATAGTACTACACAGTACACATAGTACTACACAGTACACATAGTACACATAGTACTACACAGTACACATAGTACTACACAGGACACATAGTACACATATTACGCATAGTACTACACAGTACACATAGTACTACACAGTACACATAGTACTTCACAGTACACATAGTACTACACAGTACACATAGTACTACACAGTACACATAGTACACACAGTACACATAGTACTACACAGTACACATAGTACACATAATACTACACAGTACACACAGTACACATAGTACTACACAGTACACATAGTACTACACAGTACACATAGTACACATAGTACTACATAGTACACATAGTACACACAGTACACATAGTACACATAGTACACATAGTACTACACAGTACACATAGTACTACACGGTACACATAGTACACATAGTACTACACAGTACACATAGTACTACACAGTACACATAGTACACATAGAACTACACAGTACACATAGTACTACACAGTACACATAGTACACCTAGTACACATAGTACTACACAGTACACATAGTACACATAGTACTACACAGTATACATAGTACACATAGTACTACACAGTACACATAGTACTACACAGTACACATAGTACACATTGTAAACATTTTACACATAGTACACATAGTACACATAGTACTACACAGTACACATAGTACTACACAGTACACATAGTACTACACAGTACAAATGGTACACATAGTACACATAGTACTACAGAGTACACATAGTACTACACAGTACACATAGTACAAATAGTACTACACAGTACACATAGTACTACACAGTACAAATGGTACACATAGTACACATAGTACTACACAGTACACATAGTACACATAATACTACACAGTACACACAGTACACATAGTACTACACAGTACACATAGTACTACACAGTACACATAGTACACATAGTACTACATAGTACACATAGTACACACAGTACACATAGTACACATAGTACACATAGTACTACACAGTACACATAGTACTACACGGTACACATAGTACACATAGTACTACACAGTACACATAGTACTACACAGTACACATAGTACACATAGAACTACACAGTACACATAGTACTACACAGTACACATAGTACACCTAGTACACATAGTACTACACAGTACACATAGTACACATAGTACTACACAGTATACATAGTACACATAGTACTACACAGTACACATAGTACTACACAGTACACATAGTACACATTGTAAACATTTTACACATAGTACACATAGTACACATAGTACTACACAGTACACATAGTACTACACAGTACACATAGTACTACACAGTACAAATGGTACACATAGTACACATAGTACTACAGAGTACACATAGTACTACACAGTACACATAGTACAAATAGTACTACACAGTACACATAGTACTACACAGTACAAATGGTACACATAGTACACATAGTACTACAGAGTACACATAGTACACATAGTACTACACAGTATACATAGTACACATAGTACTACACAGTACACATAGTACTACACAGTACACATAGTACACATTGTAAACATTTTACACATAGTACACATAGTACACATAGTACTACACAGTACACATAGTACTACACAGTACACATAGTACTACACAGTACAAATGGTACACATAGTACACATAGTACTACAGAGTACACATAGTACTACACAGTACACATAGTACTACACAGTACACATAGTACACACAGTACACATAGTACTACACAGTACACATAGTACACATAGTACACATAGTACTACACAGTACACATAATACTACACAGTACACATAGTACACACAGTAAACATAGTACTACACAGTACACATAGTACTACACAGTACACATAGTACACCTAGTACACATAGTACTACACAGTACACATAGTACTACACAGTGCACATAGTACTACACAGTACACGTAGTACTTCACAGTACACATAGTACTACACAGTACACATAGTACACACAGTACACATAGTACTACACAGTACACATAGTACACATAGTACTACACAGTACACATAGTACTACACAGTACACATAGTACTACACAGTACACATAGTACACATAGTACTACACAGTACACATAGTACTACACAGGACACATAGTACACCTATTACGCATAGTACTACACAGTACACATAGTACTACACAGTACACATAGTACTTCACAGTACACATAGTACTACACAGTACACATAGTACTACACAGTACACATAGTACACACAGTACACATAGTACTACACAGTACACATAGTACACATAATACTACACAGTACACACAGTACACATAGTACTACACAGTACACATAGTACTACACAGTACACATAGTACACATAGTACTACATAGTACACATAGTACACACAGTACACATAGTACACATAGTACACATAGTACTACACAGTACACATAGTACTACACGGTACACATAGTACACATAGTACTACACAGTACACATAGTACTACACAGTACACATAGTACTACACAGTACACATAGTACTACACAGTACACATAGTACACATAGAACTACACAGTACACATAGTACTACACAGTACACATAGTACACCTAGTACACATAGTACTACACAGTACACATAGTACACATAGTACTACACAGTATACATAGTACACATAGTACTACACAGTACACATAGTACTACACAGTACACATAGTACACATTGTAAACATTTTACACATAGTACACATAGTACACATAGTACTACACAGTACACATAGTACTACACAGTACACATAGTACTACACAGTACAAATGGTACACATAGTACACATAGTACTACAGAGTACACATAGTACTACACAGTACACATAGTACAAATAGTACTACACAGTACACATAGTACTACACAGTACAAATGGTACACATAGTACACATAGTACTACAGAGTACACATAGTACTACACAGTACACATAGTACAAATAGTACTACACAGTACACATAGTACACATAGTACTACACAGTACACATGGTACTACACAGTACACATAGTAAACATAGTACTACACAGTAAACATAGTACACCCAGTACACCCAGTACACATAGTAGTACACAGTACACATAGTACTACACAGTACACATAGTACTACACAGTACACATAGTACTACACAGTACACATAGTACTACACAGTACACGTAGTACTTCACAGTACACATAGTACTACACAGTACACATAGTACACACAGTACACATAGTACTACACAGTACACATAGTACACATAGTACTACACAGTACACATAGTACTACACAGTACACATAGTACTACACAGTACACATAGTACACATAGTACTACACAGTACACATAGTACTACACAGGACACATAGTACACATATTACGCATAGTACTACACAGTACACATAGTACTTCACAGTACACATAGTACTACACAGTACACATAGTACTACACAGTACACATAGTACACACAGTACACATAGTACTACACAGTACACATAGTACACATAATACTACACAGTACACACAGTACACATAGTACTACACAGTACACATAGTAAACATAGTACTACACAGTACATATAGTACTACACAGTACACATAGTACACCCAGTACACATAGTAGTACACAGTACACATAGTACACATAGTACTACACAGTACACATAGTACTTCACAGTACACATAGTACTACACAGTACACATAGTACACACTACACATAGTACTACACAGTACACATAGTACACATAGTACTACACAGTACACATAGTACTACACAGTAAAAATAGTACTACACAGTACACATAGTACTTCACAGTACACATAGTACTACACAGTACACATAGTACACACAGTACACATAGTACCACAAAGTACACATAGTACACATAGTACTACACAGTACACATAGTACTACACAGTACACATAGTACACATAGTACTACACAGTACACATAGTACTACACAGGACACATAGTACACCTAGTACGCATAGTACTACACAGTACACATAGTACTACACAGTACACATAGTACTTCACAGTACACATAGTACTACACAGTACATATAGTACACACAGTACACATAGTACTACACAGTACACATAGTACACATAGTCCTACACAGTACACATAGTACACATAGTACTACACAGTACACATAGTACACATAGTACTACACAGTACACATAGTACTACACAGTACACATAGTACACATAGTACTACATGGTACACATAGTACACACAGTACACATAGTACTACACAGTACACATAGTACACATAGTACACATAGTACACATAGTACTACACAGTACACATAATACTACACAGTACACATAGTACACACAGTAAACATAGTACTACACAGTACACATAGTACTACACAGTACACATAGTACTACACAGTACACGTAGTACTACACAGTACACGTAGTACTTCACAGTACACATAGTACTACACAGTACACATAGTACACACAGTACACATAGTACTACACAGTACACATAGTACTACACAGTACACATAGTACTACACAGTACACATAGTACACATAGTACTACACAGTACACATAGTACTACACAGGACACATAGTACACCTATTACGCATAGTACTACACAGTACACATAGTACTACACAGTACACATAGTACTTCACAGTACACATAGTACTACACAGTACACATAGTACTACACAGTACACATAGTACACACAGTACACATAGTACTACACAGTACACATAGTACACATAATACTACACAGTACACACAGTACACATAGTACTACACAGTACACATAGTACTACACAGTACACATAGTACACATAGTACTACATAGTACACATAGTACACACAGTACACATAGTACACATAGTACACATAGTACTACACAGTACACATAGTACTACACGGTACACATAGTACACATAGTACTACACAGTACACATAGTACTACACAGTACACATAGTACTACACAGTACACATAGTACACATAGAACTACACAGTACACATAGTACTACACAGTACACATAGTACACCTAGTACACATAGTACTACACAGTACACATAGTACACATAGTACTACACAGTATACATAGTACACATAGTACTACACAGTACACATAGTACTACACAGTACACATAGTACACATTGTAAACATTTTACACATAGTACACATAGTACACATAGTACTACACAGTACACATAGTACTACACAGTACACATAGTACTACACAGTACAAATGGTACACATAGTATACATAGTACTACAGAGTACACATAGTACTACACAGTACACATAGTACAAATAGTACTACACAGTACACATAGTACTACACAGTACAAATGGTACACATAGTACACATAGTACTACAGAGTACACATAGTACTACACAGTACACATAGTACAAATAGTACTACACAGTACACATAGTACACATAGTACTACACAGTACACATAGTACTACACAGTACACATAGTAAACATAGTACTACACAGTAAACATAGTACACCCAGTACACCCAGTACACATAGTAGTACACAGTACACATAGTACTACACAGTACACATAGTACTACACAGTACACATAGTACTACACAGTACACGTAGTACTTCACAGTACACATAGTACTACACAGTACACATAGTACACACAGTACACATAGTACTACACAGTACACATAGTACACATAGTACTACACAGTACACATAGTACTACACAGTACACATAGTACTACACAGTACACATAGTACACATAGTACTACACAGTACACATAGTACTACACAGGACACATAGTACACATATTACGCATAGTACTACACAGTACACATAGTACTACACAGTACACATAGTACTTCACAGTACACATAGTACTACACAGTACACATAGTACTACACAGTACACATAGTACACACAGTACACATAGTACTACACAGTACACATAGTACACATAGTACTACACAGTACACATAGTACACACAGTACACATAGTACACATAGTACACATAGTACTACACAGTACACATAGTACTACACAGTACACATAGTACACATAGTACTACACAGTATACATAGTACACATAGTACTACACAGTACACATAGTACTACACAGTACACATAGTACACATTGTAAACATTTTACACATAGTACACATAGTACACATAGTACTACACAGTACACATAGTACTACACAGTACACATAGTACTACACAGTACAAATGGTACACATAGTACACATAGTACTACAGAGTACACATAGTACTACACAGTACACATAGTACAAATAGTACTACACAGTACACATAGTACTACACAGTACAAATGGTACACATAGTACACATAGTACTACACAGTACACATAGTACACATAATACTACACAGTACACACAGTACACATAGTACTACACAGTACACATAGTACTACACAGTACACATAGTACACATAGTACTACATAGTACACATAGTACACACAGTACACATAGTACACATAGTACACATAGTACTACACAGTACACATAGTACTACACGGTACACATAGTACACATAGTACTACACAGTACACATAGTACTACACAGTACACATAGTACACATAGAACTACACAGTACACATAGTACTACACAGTACACATAGTACACCTAGTACACATAGTACTACACAGTACACATAGTACACATAGTACTACACAGTATACATAGTACACATAGTACTACACAGTACACATAGTACTACACAGTACACATAGTACACATTGTAAACATTTTACACATAGTACACATAGTACATATAGTACTACACAGTACACATAGTACTACACAGTACACATAGTACTACACAGTACAAATGGTACACATAGTACACATAGTACTACAGAGTACACATAGTACTACACAGTACACATAGTACAAATAGTACTACACAGTACACATAGTACTACACAGTACAAATGGTACACATAGTACACATAGTACTACACAGTACACATAGTACAAATAGTACTACACAGTACACATAGTACTACACAGTACAAATGGTACACATAGTACACATAGTACTACAGAGTACACATAGTACTACACAGTACACATAGTACAAATAGTACTACACAGTACACATAGTACACATAGTACTACACAGTACACATAGTACTACACAGTACACATAGTAAACATAGTACTACACAGTAAACATAGTACACCCAGTACACCCAGTACACATAGTAGTACACAGTACACATAGTACTACACAGTACACATAGTACTACACAGTACACATAGTAAACATAGTACTACACAGTAAACATAGTACACCCAGTACACCCAGTACACATAGTACTACACAGTACACATAGTACTACACAGTACACATAGTACTACACAGTACACATAGTACATATAGTACTACACAGTACACATAGTACTACACAGTACACATAGTACTACACAGTACAAATAGTACTACACAGTACACACAGTACACATAGTACTACACAGTACACATAGTACACATAGTACTACACAGTACACATAGTACTACACAGTACACATAGTAAACATAGTACTACACAGTACATATAGTACTACACAGTACACATAGTACACCCAGTACACATAGTAGTACACAGTACACATAGTACACATAGTACTACACAGTACACATAGTACTTCACAGTACACATAGTACTACACAGTACACATAGTACACACTACACATAGTACTACACAGTACACATAGTACACATAGTACTACACAGTACACATAGTACTACACAGTAAAAATAGTACTACACAGTACACATAGTACTTCACAGTACACATAGTACTACACAGTACACATAGTACACACAGTACACATAGTACCACAAAGTACACATAGTACACATAGTACTACACAGTACACATAGTACTACACAGTACACATAGTACACATAGTACTACACAGTACACATAGTACTACGCAGGACACATAGTACACCTAGTACGCATAGTACTACACAGTACACATAGTACTACACAGTACACATAGTACTTCACAGTACACATAGTACTACACAGTACATATAGTACACACAGTACACATAGTACTACACAGTACACATAGTACACATAGTCCTACACAGTACACATAGTACACATAGTACTACACAGTACACATAGTACACATAGTACTACACAGTACACATAGTACTACACAGTACATATAGTACTACACAGTACACATAGTACACATAGTACTACATGGTACACATAGTACACACAGTACACATAGTACTACACAGTACACATAGTACACATAGTACACATAGTACACATAGTACTACACAGTACACATAATACTACACAGTACACATAGTACACACAGTAAACATAGTACTACACAGTACACATAGTACTACACAGTACACATAGTACACCTAGTACACATAGTACTACACAGTACACATAGTACTACACAGTACACATAGTACTACACAGTACACGTAGTACTTCACAGTACACATAGTACTACACAGTACACATAGTACACACAGTACACATAGTACTACACAGTACACATAGTACACATAGTACTACACAGTACACATAGTACTACACAGTACACATAGTACTACACAGTACACATAGTACACATAGTACTACACAGTACACATAGTACTACACAGGACACATAGTACACCTATTACGCATAGTACTACACAGTACACATAGTACACCCAGTACACCCAGTACACATAGTAGTACACAGTACACATAGTACTACACAGTACACATAGTACTACACAGTACACATAGTACTACACAGTACACGTAGTACTTCACAGTACACATAGTACTACACAGTACACATAGTACACACAGTACACATAGTACTACACAGTACACATAGTACACATAGTACTACACAGTACACATAGTACTACACAGTACACATAGTACTACACAGTACACATAGTACACATAGTACTACACAGTACACATAGTACTACACAGGACACATAGTACACATATTACGCATAGTACTACACAGTACACATAGTACTACACAGTACACATAGTACTTCACAGTACACATAGTACTACACAGTACACATAGTACTACACAGTACACATAGTACACACAGTACACATAGTACTACACAGTACACATAGTACACATAGTACTACACAGTACACATAGTACACACAGTACACATAGTACACATAGTACACATAGTACTACACAGTACACATAGTACTACACAGTACACATAGTACACATAGTACTACACAGTATACATAGTACACATAGTACTACACAGTACACATAGTACTACACAGTACACATAGTACACATTGTAAACATTTTACACATAGTACACATAGTACACATAGTACTACACAGTACACATAGTACTACACAGTACACATAGTACTACACAGTACAAATGGTACACATAGTACACATAGTACTACAGAGTACACATAGTACTACACAGTACACATAGTACAAATAGTACTACACAGTACACATAGTACTACACAGTACAAATGGTACACATAGTACACATAGTACTACACAGTACACATAGTACACATAATACTACACAGTACACACAGTACACATAGTACTACACAGTACACATAGTACTACACAGTACACATAGTACACATAGTACTACATAGTACACATAGTACACACAGTACACATAGTACACATAGTACACATAGTACTACACAGTACACATAGTACTACACGGTACACATAGTACACATAGTACTACACAGTACACATAGTACTACACAGTACACATAGTACACATAGAACTACACAGTACACATAGTACTACACAGTACACATAGTACACCTAGTACACATAGTACTACACAGTACACATAGTACACATAGTACTACACAGTATACATAGTACACATAGTACTACACAGTACACATAGTACTACACAGTACACATAGTACACATTGTAAACATTTTACACATAGTACACATAGTACATATAGTACTACACAGTACACATAGTACTACACAGTACACATAGTACTACACAGTACAAATGGTACACATAGTACACATAGTACTACAGAGTACACATAGTACTACACAGTACACATAGTACAAATAGTACTACACAGTACACATAGTACTACACAGTACAAATGGTACACATAGTACACATAGTACTACACAGTACACATAGTACAAATAGTACTACACAGTACACATAGTACTACACAGTACAAATGGTACACATAGTACACATAGTACTACAGAGTACACATAGTACTACACAGTACACATAGTACAAATAGTACTACACAGTACACATAGTACACATAGTACTACACAGTACACATAGTACTACACAGTACACATAGTAAACATAGTACTACACAGTAAACATAGTACACCCAGTACACCCAGTACACATAGTAGTACACAGTACACATAGTACTACACAGTACACATAGTACTACACAGTACACATAGTAAACATAGTACTACACAGTAAACATAGTACACCCAGTACACCCAGTACACATAGTACTACACAGTACACATAGTACTACACAGTACACATAGTACTACACAGTACACATAGTACATATAGTACTACACAGTACACATAGTACTACACAGTACACATAGTACTACACAGTACAAATAGTACTACACAGTACACACAGTACACATAGTACTACACAGTACACATAGTACACATAGTACTACACAGTACACATAGTACTACACAGTACACATAGTAAACATAGTACTACACAGTACATATAGTACTACACAGTACACATAGTACACCCAGTACACATAGTAGTACACAGTACACATAGTACACATAGTACTACACAGTACACATAGTACTTCACAGTACACATAGTACTACACAGTACACATAGTACACACTACACATAGTACTACACAGTACACATAGTACACATAGTACTACACAGTACACATAGTACTACACAGTAAAAATAGTACTACACAGTACACATAGTACTTCACAGTACACATAGTACTACACAGTACACATAGTACACACAGTACACATAGTACCACAAAGTACACATAGTACACATAGTACTACACAGTACACATAGTACTACACAGTACACATAGTACACATAGTACTACACAGTACACATAGTACTACGCAGGACACATAGTACACCTAGTACGCATAGTACTACACAGTACACATAGTACTACACAGTACACATAGTACTTCACAGTACACATAGTACTACACAGTACATATAGTACACACAGTACACATAGTACTACACAGTACACATAGTACACATAGTCCTACACAGTACACATAGTACACATAGTACTACACAGTACACATAGTACACATAGTACTACACAGTACACATAGTACTACACAGTACATATAGTACTACACAGTACACATAGTACACATAGTACTACATGGTACACATAGTACACACAGTACACATAGTACTACACAGTACACATAGTACACATAGTACACATAGTACACATAGTACTACACAGTACACATAATACTACACAGTACACATAGTACACACAGTAAACATAGTACTACACAGTACACATAGTACTACACAGTACACATAGTACACCTAGTACACATAGTACTACACAGTACACATAGTACTACACAGTACACATAGTACTACACAGTACACGTAGTACTTCACAGTACACATAGTACTACACAGTACACATAGTACACACAGTACACATAGTACTACACAGTACACATAGTACACATAGTACTACACAGTACACATAGTACTACACAGTACACATAGTACTACACAGTACACATAGTACACATAGTACTACACAGTACACATAGTACTACACAGGACACATAGTACACCTATTACGCATAGTACTACACAGTACACATAGTACTACACAGTACACATAGTACTTCACAGTACACATAGTACTACACAGTACACATAGTACTACACAGTACATATAGTACACACAGTACACATAGTACTACACAGTACACATAGTACACATAATACTACACAGTACACACAGTACACATAGTACTACACAGTACACATAGTACTACACAGTACACATAGTACACATAGTACTACATAGTACACATAGTACACACAGTACACATAGTACACATAGTACTACACAGTACACATAGTACTACACGGTACACATAGTACACATAGTACTACACAGTACACATAGTACTACACAGTACACATAGTACTACACAGTACACATAGTACTACACAGTACACGTAGTACTTCACAGTACACATAGTACTACACAGTACACATAGTACACACAGTACACATAGTACTACACAGTACACATAGTACACATAGTACTACACAGTACACATAGTACTACACAGTACACATAGTACTACACAGTACACATAGTACACATAGTACTACACAGTACACATAGTACTACACAGGACACATAGTACACATAGTACTACACAGTACACATAGTACTACACAGTACACATAGTACTTCACAGTACACATAGTACTACACAGTACATATAGTACACACAGTACACATAGTACTACACAGTACACATAGTACACATAGTCCTACACAGTACACATAGTACACATAGTACTACACAGTACACATAGTACACATAGTACTACACAGTACACATAGTACTACACAGTACATATAGTACTACACAGTACACATAGTACACATAGTACTACATGGTACACATAGTACACACAGTACACATAGTACTACACAGTACACATAGTACACATAGTACACATAGTACACATAGTACTACACAGTACACATAATACTACACAGTACACATAGTACACACAGTAAACATAGTACTACACAGTACACATAGTACTACACAGTACACATAGTACACCTAGTACACATAGTACTACACAGTACACATAGTACTACACAGTACACATAGTACTACACAGTACACGTAGTACTTCACAGTACACATAGTACTACACAGTACACATAGTACACACAGTACACATAGTACTACACAGTACACATAGTACACATAGTACTACACAGTACACATAGTACTACACAGTACACATAGTACACATAGTACTACACAGTACACATAGTACTACACAGGACACATAGTACACCTATTACGCATAGTACTACACAGTACACATAGTACTACACAGTACACATAGTACTTCACAGTACACATAGTACTACACAGTACACATAGTACTACACAGTACACATAGTACACACAGTACACATAGTACTACACAGTACACATAGTACACATAATACTACACAGTACACACAGTACACATAGTACTACACAGTACACATAGTACTACACAGTACACATAGTACACATAGTACTACATAGTACACATAGTACACACAGTACACATAGTACACATAGTACACATAGTACTACACAGTACACATAGTACTACACGGTACACATAGTACACATAGTACTACACAGTACACATAGTACTACACAGTACACATAGTACTACACAGTACACATAGTACTACACAGTACACATAGTACACATAGAACTACACAGTACACATAGTACTACACAGTACACATAGTACACCTAGTACACATAGTACTACACAGTACACATAGTACACATAGTACTACACAGTATACATAGTACACATAGTACTACACAGTACACATAGTACTACACAGTACACATAGTACACATTGTAAACATTTTACACATAGTACACATAGTACACATAGTACTACACAGTACACATAGTACTACACAGTACACATAGTACTACACAGTACAAATGGTACACATAGTACACATAGTACTACAGAGTACACATAGTACTACACAGTACACATAGTACTACACAGTACACATAGTACACACAGTACACATAGTACTACACAGTACACATAGTACACATAGTACACATAGTACACATAGTACTACACAGTACACATAATACTACACAGTACACATAGTACACACAGTAAACATAGTACTACACAGTACACATAGTACTACACAGTACACATAGTACACCTAGTACACATAGTACTACACAGTACACATAGTACTACACAGTACACATAGTACTACACAGTACACGTAGTACTTCACAGTACACATAGTACTACACAGTACACATAGTACACACAGTACACATAGTACTACACAGTACACATAGTACACATAGTACTACACAGTACACATAGTACTACACAGTACACATAGTACTACACAGTACACATAGTACACATAGTACTACACAGTACACATAGTACTACACAGGACACATAGTACACCTATTACGCATAGTACTACACAGTACACATAGTACTACACAGTACACATAGTACTTCACAGTACACATAGTACTACACAGTACACATAGTACACACAGTACACATAGTACTACACAGTACACATAGTACACATAATACTACACAGTACACACAGTACACATAGTACTACACAGTACACATAGTACTACACAGTACACATAGTACACATAGTACTACATAGTACACATAGTACACACAGTACACATAGTACACATAGTACACATAGTACTACACAGTACACATAGTACTACACGGTACACATAGTACACATAGTACTACACAGTACACATAGTACTACACAGTACACATAGTACTACACAGTACACATAGTACACATAGAACTACACAGTACACATAGTAC
This sequence comes from Eucyclogobius newberryi, assembly GCF_026437365.1. NCBI lineage: Eukaryota > Metazoa > Chordata > Actinopteri > Gobiiformes > Gobiidae > Eucyclogobius > Eucyclogobius newberryi. The sequence goes on from NW_027315966.1 coordinate 61,677, forward strand.
TACACAATACACATAGTACACCTAGTACACATAGTACTACACAGTACACATAGTACACATAGTACTACACAGTATACATAGTACACATAGTACTACACAGTACACATAGTACTACACAGTACACATAGTACACATTGTAAACATTTTACACATAGTACACATAGTACACATAGTACTACACAGTACACATAGTACTACACAGTACAAATGGTACACATAGTACACATAGTACTACAGAGTACACATAGTACTACACAGTACACATAGTACAAATAGTACTACACAGTACACAGAGTACTACACAGTACAAATGGTACACATAGTACACATAGTACTACAGAGTACACATAGTACTACACAGTACACATAGTACAAATAGTACTACACAGTACACATAGTACACATAGTACTACACAGTACACATGGTACTACACAGTACACATAGTAAACATAGTACTACACAGTAAACATAGTACACCCAGTACACCCAGTACACATAGTAGTACACAGTACACATAGTACTACACAGTACACATAGTACTACACAGTACACATAGTACTACACAGTACACATAGTACTACACAGTACACGTAGTACTTCACAGTACACATAGTACTACACAGTACACATAGTACACACAGTACACATAGTACTACACAGTACACATAGTACACATAGTACTACACAGTACACATAGTACTACACAGTACACATAGTACTACACAGTACACATAGTACACATAGTACTACACAGTACACATAGTACTACACAGGACACATAGTACACATATTACGCATAGTACTACACAGTACACATAGTACTTCACAGTACACATAGTACTACACAGTACACATAGTACTACACAGTACACATAGTACACACAGTACACATAGTACTACACAGTACACATAGTACACATAATACTACACAGTACACACAGTACACATAGTACTACACAGTACACATAGTAAACATAGTACTACACAGTACATATAGTACTACACAGTACACATAGTACACCCAGTACACATAGTAGTACACAGTACACATAGTACACATAGTACTACACAGTACACATAGTACTTCACAGTACACATAGTACTACACAGTACACATAGTACACACTACACATAGTACTACACAGTACACATAGTACACATAGTACTACACAGTACACATAGTACTACACAGTAAAAATAGTACTACACAGTACACATAGTACTTCACAGTACACATAGTACTACACAGTACACATAGTACACACAGTACACATAGTACCACAAAGTACACATAGTACACATAGTACTACACAGTACACATAGTACTACACAGTACACATAGTACACATAGTACTACACAGTACACATAGTACTACACAGGACACATAGTACACCTAGTACGCATAGTACTACACAGTACACATAGTACTACACAGTACACATAGTACTTCACAGTACACATAGTACTACACAGTACATATAGTACACACAGTACACATAGTACTACACAGTACACATAGTACACATAGTCCTACACAGTACACATAGTACACATAGTACTACACAGTACACATAGTACACATAGTACTACACAGTACACATAGTACTACACAGTACATATAGTACTACACAGTACACATAGTACACCCAGTACACATAGTAGTACACAGTACACATAGTACACATAGTACTACACAGTACACATAGTACTTCACAGTACACATAGTACTACACAGTACACATAGTACACACTACACATAGTACTACACAGTACACATAGTACACATAGTACTACACAGTACACATAGTACTACACAGTAAAAATAGTACTACACAGTACACATAGTACTTCACAGTACACATAGTACTACACAGTACACATAGTACACACAGTACACATAGTACCACAAAGTACACATAGTACACATAGTACTACACAGTACACATAGTACTACACAGTACACATAGTACACATAGTACTACACAGTACACATAGTACTACACAGGACACATAGTACACCTAGTACGCATAGTACTACACAGTACACATAGTACTACACAGTACACATAGTACTTCACAGTACACATAGTACTACACAGTACATATAGTACACACAGTACACATAGTACTACACAGTACACATAGTACACATAGTCCTACACAGTACACATAGTACACATAGTACTACACAGTACACATAGTACACATAGTACTACACAGTACACATAGTACTACACAGTACATATAGTACTACACAGTACACATAGTACACATATTACGCATAGTACTACACAGTACACATAGTACTTCACAGTACACATAGTACTACACAGTACACATAGTACTACACAGTACACATAGTACACACAGTACACATAGTACTACACAGTACACACAGTACACATAGTACTACACAGTACACATAGTACTACACAGTACACATAGTACACATAGTACTACACAGTACACATAGTACTACACAGTACACATAGTACTACACAGTACACATAGTACACATAGAACTACACAGTACACATAGTACTACACAGTACACATAGTACTACACAGTACACATAGTACACACAGTACACATAGTACTACACAGTACACATAGTACACATAATACTACACAGTACACACAGTACACATAGTACTACACAGTACACATAGTACTACACAGTACACATAGTACACATAGTACTACATAGTACACATAGTACACACAGTACACATAGTACACATAGTACACATAGTACTACACAGTACACATAGTACTACACGGTACACATAGTACACATAGTACTACACAGTACACATAGTACTACACAGTACACATAGTACTACACAGTACACATAGTACTACACAGTACACATAGTACACATAGAACTACACAGTACACATAGTACTACACAGTACACATAGTACACCTAGTACACATAGTACTACACAGTACACATAGTACACATAGTACTACACAGTATACATAGTACACATAGTACTACACAGTACACATAGTACTACACAGTACACATAGTACACATTGTAAACATTTTACACATAGTACACATAGTACACATAGTACTACACAGTACACATAGTACTACACAGTACAAATGGTACACATAGTACACATAGTACTACAGAGTACACATAGTACTACACAGTACACATAGTACAAATAGTACTACACAGTACACAGAGTACTACACAGTACAAATGGTACACATAGTACACATAGTACTACAGAGTACACATAGTACTACACAGTACACATAGTACAAATAGTACTACACAGTACACATAGTACACATAGTACTACACAGTACACATGGTACTACACAGTACACATAGTAAACATAGTACTACACAGTAAACATAGTACACCCGGTACACCCAGTACACATAGTAGTACACAGTACACATAGTACTACACAGTACACATAGTACTACACAGTACACATAGTACTACACAGTACACATAGTACTACACAGTACACGTAGTACTTCACAGTACACATAGTACTACACAGTACACATAGTACACACAGTACACATAGTACTACACAGTACACATAGTACACATAGTACTACACAGTACACATAGTACTACACAGTACACATAGTACTACACAGTACACATAGTACACATAGTACTACACAGTACACATAGTACTACACAGGACACATAGTACACATATTACGCATAGTACTACACAGTACACATAGTACTTCACAGTACACATAGTACTACACAGTACACATAGTACTACACAGTACACATAGTACACACAGTACACATAGTACTACACAGTACACATAGTACACATAATACTACACAGTACACACAGTACACATAGTACTACACAGTACACATAGTAAACATAGTACTACACAGTACATATAGTACTACACAGTACACATAGTACACCCAGTACACATAGTAGTACACAGTACACATAGTACACATAGTACTACACAGTACACATAGTACTTCACAGTACACATAGTACTACACAGTACACATAGTACACACTACACATAGTACTACACAGTACACATAGTACACATAGTACTACACAGTACACATAGTACTACACAGTAAAAATAGTACTACACAGTACACATAGTACTTCACAGTACACATAGTACTACACAGTACACATAGTACACACAGTACACATAGTACCACAAAGTACACATAGTACACATAGTACTACACAGTACACATAGTACTACACAGTACACATAGTACATATAGTACTACACAGTACACATAGTACTACACAGGACACATAGTACACCTAGTACGCATAGTACTACACAGTACACATAGTACTACACAGTACACATAGTACTTCACAGTAAACATAGTACTACACAGTACATATAGTACACACAGTACACATAGTACTACACAGTACACATAGTACACATAGTCCTACACAGTACACATAGTACACATAGTACTACACAGTACACATAGTACACATAGTACTACACAGTACACATAGTACTACACAGTACATATAGTACTACACAGTACACATAGTACACATAGTACTACATGGTACACATAGTACACACAGTACACATAGTACTACACAGTACACATAGTACACATAGTACACATAGTACACATAGTACTACACAGTACACATAATACTACACAGTACACATAGTACACACAGTAAACATAGTACTACACAGTACACATAGTACTACACAGTACACATAGTACACCTAGTACACATAGTACTACACAGTACACATAGTACTACACAGTACACATAGTACTACACAGTACACGTAGTACTTCACAGTACACATAGTACTACACAGTACACATAGTACACACAGTACACATAGTACTACACAGTACACATAGTACTACACAGTACACATAGTACTACACAGTACACATAGTACACATAGTACTACACAGTACACATAGTACTACACAGGACACATAGTACACCTATTACGCATAGTACTACACAGTACACATAGTACTACACAGTACACATAGTACTTCACAGTACACATAGTACTACACAGTACACATAGTACTACACAGTACACATAGTACACACAGTACACATAGTACTACACAGTACACATAGTACACATAATACTACACAGTACACACAGTACACATAGTACTACACAGTACACATAGTACTACACAGTACACATAGTACACATAGTACTACATAGTACACATAGTACACACAGTACACATAGTACACATAGTACACATAGTACTACACAGTACACATAGTACTACACGGTACACATAGTACACATAGTACTACACAGTACACATAGTACTACACAGTACACATAGTACTACACAGTACACATAGTACACATAGAACTACACAGTACACATAGTACTACACAGTACACATAGTACACCTAGTACACATAGTACTACACAGTACACATAGTACACATAGTACTACACAGTATACATAGTACACATAGTACTACACAGTACACATAGTACTACACAGTACACATAGTACACATTGTAAACATTTTACACATAGTACACATAGTACACATAGTACTACACAGTAAACATAGTACACCCAGTACACCCAGTACACATAGTAGTACACAGTACACATAGTACTACACAGTACACATAGTACTACACAGTACACATAGTACTACACAGTACACGTAGTACTTCACAGTACACATAGTACTACACAGTACACATAGTACACACAGTACACATAGTACTACACAGTACACATAGTACACATAGTACTACACAGTACACATAGTACTACACAGTACACATAGTACTACACAGTACACATAGTACACATAGTACTACACAGTACACATAGTACTAAACAGGACACATAGTACACATATTACGCATAGTACTACACAGTACACATAGTACTACACAGTACACATAGTACTTCACAGTACACATAGTACTACACAGTACACATAGTACTACACAGTACACATAGTACACACAGTACACATAGTACTACACAGTACACATAGTACACATAATACTACACAGTACACACAGTACACATAGTACTACACAGTACACATAGTACTACACAGTACACATAGTACACATAGTACTACATAGTACACATAGTACACACAGTACACATAGTACACATAGTACACATAGTACTACACAGTACACATAGTACTACACGGTACACATAGTACACATAGTACTACACAGTACACATAGTACTACACAGTACACATAGAACTACACAGTACACATAGTACTACACAGTACACATAGTACACCTAGTACACATAGTACTACACAGTACACATAGTACACATAGTACTACACAGTATACATAGTACACATAGTACTACACAGTACACATAGTACTACACAGTACACATAGTACACATTGTAAACATTTTACACATAGTACACATAGTACACATAGTACTACACAGTACACATAGTACTACACAGTACACATAGTACTACACAGTACAAATGGTACACATAGTACACATAGTACTACAGAGTACACATAGTACTACACAGTACACATAGTACAAATAGTACTACACAGTACACATAGTACTACACAGTACAAATGGTACACATAGTACACATAGTACTACACAGTACACATAGTACACATAATACTACACAGTACACACAGTACACATAGTACTACACAGTACACATAGTACTACACAGTACACATAGTACACATAGTACTACATAGTACACATAGTACACACAGTACACATAGTACACATAGTACACATAGTACTACACAGTACACATAGTACTACACGGTACACATAGTACACATAGTACTACACAGTACACATAGTACTACACAGTACACATAGTACACATAGAACTACACAGTACACATAGTACTACACAGTACACATAGTACACCTAGTACACATAGTACTACACAGTACACATAGTACACATAGTACTACACAGTATACATAGTACACATAGTACTACACAGTACACATAGTACTACACAGTACACATAGTACACATTGTAAACATTTTACACATAGTACACATAGTACACATAGTACTACACAGTACACATAGTACTACACAGTACACATAGTACTAAACAGTACAAATGGTACACATAGTACACATAGTACTACAGAGTACACATAGTACTACACAGTACACATAGTACAAATAGTACTACACAGTACACATAGTACTACACAGTACAAATGGTACACATAGTACACATAGTACTACAGAGTACACATAGTACACATAGTACTACACAGTATACATAGTACACATAGTACTACACAGTACACATAGTACTACACAGTACACATAGTACACATTGTAAACATTTTACACATAGTACACATAGTACACATAGTACTACACAGTACACATAGTACTACACAGTACACATAGTACTACACAGTACAAATGGTACACATAGTACACATAGTACTACAGAGTACACATAGTACTACACAGTACACATAGTACTACACAGTACACATAGTACACACAGTACACATAGTACTACACAGTACACATAGTACACATAGTACACATAGTACTACACAGTACACATAATACTACACAGTACACATAGTACACACAGTAAACATAGTACTACACAGTACACATAGTACTACACAGTACACATAGTACACCTAGTACACATAGTACTACACAGTACACATAGTACTACACAGTACACATAGTACTACACAGTACACGTAGTACTTCACAGTACACATAGTACTACACAGTACACATAGTACACACAGTACACATAGTACTACACAGTACACATAGTACACATAGTACTACACAGTACACATAGTACTACACAGTACACATAGTACTACACAGTACACATAGTACACATAGTACTACACAGTACACATAGTACTACACAGGACACATAGCACACCTATTACGCATAGTACTACACAGTACACATAGTACTACACAGTACACATAGTACTTCACAGTACACATAGTACTACACAGTACACATAGTACTACACAGTACACATAGTACACACAGTACACATAGTACTACACAGTACACATAGTACACATAATACTACACAGTACACACAGTACACATAGTACTACACAGTACACATAGTACTACACAGTACACATAGTACACATAGTACTACATAGTACACATAGTACACACAGTACACATAGTACACATAGTACACATAGTACTACACAGTACACATAGTACTACACGGTACACATAGTACACATAGTACTACACAGTACACATAGTACTACACAGTACACATAGTACTACACAGTACACATAGTACTACACAGTACACATAGTACACATAGAACTACACAGTACACATAGTACTACACAGTACACATAGTACACCTAGTACACATAGTACTACACAGTACACATAGTACACATAGTACTACACAGTATACATAGTACACATAGTACTACACAGTACACATAGTACTACACAGTACACATAGTACACATTGTAAACATTTTACACATAGTACACATAGTACACATAGTACTACACAGTACACATAGTACTACACAGTACACATAGTACTACACAGTACAAATGGTACACATAGTACACATAGTACTACAGAGTACACATAGTACTACACAGTACACATAGTACAAATAGTACTACACAGTACACATAGTACTACACAGTACAAATGGTACACATAGTACACATAGTACTACAGAGTACACATAGTACTACACAGTACACATAGTACAAATAGTACTACACAGTACACATAGTACACATAGTACTACACAGTACACATGGTACTACACAGTACACATAGTAAACATAGTACTACACAGTAAACATAGTACACCCAGTACACCCAGTACACATAGTAGTACACAGTACACATAGTACTACACAGTACACATAGTACTACACAGTACACATAGTACTACACAGTACACATAGTACTACACAGTACACATAGTACTACACAGTACACGTAGTACTTCACAGTACACATAGTACTACACAGTACACATAGTACACACAGTACACATAGTACTACACAGTACACATAGTACACATAGTACTACACAGTACACATAGTACTACACAGTACACATAGTACTACACAGTACACATAGTACACATAGTACTACACAGTACACATAGTACTACACAGGACACATAGTACACATATTACGCATAGTACTACACAGTACACATAGTACTTCACAGTACACATAGTACTACACAGTACACATAGTACTACACAGTACACATAGTACACACAGTACACATAGTACTACACAGTACACATAGTACACATAATACTACACAGTACACACAGTACACATAGTACTACACAGTACACATAGTAAACATAGTACTACACAGTACATATAGTACTACACAGTACACATAGTACACCCAGTACACATAGTAGTACACAGTACACATAGTACACATAGTACTACACAGTACACATAGTACTTCACAGTACACATAGTACTACACAGTACACATAGTACACACTACACATAGTACTACACAGTACACATAGTACACATAGTACTACACAGTACACATAGTACTACACAGTAAAAATAGTACTACACAGTACACATAGTACTTCACAGTACACATAGTACTACACAGTACACATAGTACACACAGTACACATAGTACCACAAAGTACACATAGTACACATAGTACTACACAGTACACATAGTACTACACAGTACACATAGTACACATAGTACTACACAGTACACATAGTACTACACAGGACACATAGTACACCTAGTACGCATAGTACTACACAGTACACATAGTACTACACAGTACACATAGTACTTCACAGTACACATAGTACTACACAGTACATATAGTACACACAGTACACATAGTACTACACAGTACACATAGTACACATAGTCCTACACAGTACACATAGTACACATAGTACTACACAGTACACATAGTACACATAGTACTACACAGTACACATAGTACTACACAGTACATATAGTACTACACAGTACACATAGTACACATAGTACTACATGGTACACATAGTACACACAGTACACATAGTACTACACAGTACACATAGTACACATAGTACACATAGTACACATAGTACTACACAGTACACATAATACTACACAGTACACATAGTACACACAGTAAACATAGTACTACACAGTACACATAGTACTACACAGTACACATAGTACACCTAGTACACATAGTACTACACAGTACACATAGTACTACACAGTACACGTAGTACTACACAGTACACGTAGTACTTCACAGTACACATAGTACTACACAGTACACATAGTACACACAGTACACATAGTACTACACAGTACACATAGTACTACACAGTACACATAGTACTACACAGTACACATAGTACACATAGTACTACACAGTACACATAGTACTACACAGGACACATAGTACACCTATTACGCATAGTACTACACAGTACACATAGTACTACACAGTACACATAGTACTTCACAGTACACATAGTACTACACAGTACACATAGTACTACACAGTACACATAGTACACACAGTACACATAGTACTACACAGTACACATAGTACACATAATACTACACAGTACACACAGTACACATAGTACTACACAGTACACATAGTACTACACAGTACACATAGTACACATAGTACTACATAGTACACATAGTACACACAGTACACATAGTACACATAGTACACATAGTACTACACAGTACACATAGTACTACACGGTACACATAGTACACATAGTACTACACAGTACACATAGTACTACACAGTACACATAGTACTACACAGTACACATAGTACACATAGAACTACACAGTACACATAGTACTACACAGTACACATAGTACACCTAGTACACATAGTACTACACAGTACACATAGTACACATAGTACTACACAGTATACATAGTACACATAGTACTACACAGTACACATAGTACTACACAGTACACATAGTACACATTGTAAACATTTTACACATAGTACACATAGTACACATAGTACTACACAGTACACATAGTACTACACAGTACACATAGTACTACACAGTACAAATGGTACACATAGTATACATAGTACTACAGAGTACACATAGTACTACACAGTACACATAGTACAAATAGTACTACACAGTACACATAGTACTACACAGTACAAATGGTACACATAGTACACATAGTACTACAGAGTACACATAGTACTACACAGTACACATAGTACAAATAGTACTACACAGTACACATAGTACACATAGTACTACACAGTACACATAGTACTACACAGTACACATAGTAAACATAGTACTACACAGTAAACATAGTACACCCAGTACACCCAGTACACATAGTAGTACACAGTACACATAGTACTACACAGTACACATAGTACTACACAGTACACATAGTACTACACAGTACACGTAGTACTTCACAGTACACATAGTACTACACAGTACACATAGTACACACAGTACACATAGTACTACACAGTACACATAGTACACATAGTACTACACAGTACACATAGTACTACACAGTACACATAGTACTACACAGTACACATAGTACACATAGTACTACACAGTACACATAGTACTACACAGGACACATAGTACACATATTACGCATAGTACTACACAGTACACATAGTACTACACAGTACACATAGTACTTCACAGTACACATAGTACTACACAGTACACATAGTACTACACAGTACACATAGTACACACAGTACACATAGTACTACACAGTACACATAGTACACATAGTACTACATAGTACACATAGTACACACAGTACACATAGTACACATAGTACACATAGTACTACACAGTACACATAGTACTACACGGTACACATAGTACACATAGTACTACACAGTACACATAGTACTACACAGTACACATAGTACACATAGAACTACACAGTACACATAGTACTACACAGTACACATAGTACACCTAGTACACATAGTACTACACAGTACACATAGTACACATAGTACTACACAGTATACATAGTACACATAGTACTACACAGTACACATAGTACTACACAGTACACATAGTACACATTGTAAACATTTTACACATAGTACACATAGTACACATAGTACTACACAGTACACATAGTACTACACAGTACACATAGTACTACACAGTACAAATGGTACACATAGTACACATAGTACTACAGAGTACACATAGTACTACACAGTACACATAGTACAAATAGTACTACACAGTACACATAGTACTACACAGTACAAATGGTACACATAGTACACATAGTACTACACAGTACACATAGTACACATAATACTACACAGTACACACAGTACACATAGTACTACACAGTACACATAGTACTACACAGTACACATAGTACACATAGTACTACATAGTACACATAGTACACACAGTACACATAGTACACATAGTACACATAGTACTACACAGTACACATAGTACTACACGGTACACATAGTACACATAGTACTACACAGTACACATAGTACTACACAGTACACATAGTACACATAGAACTACACAGTACACATAGTACTACACAGTACACATAGTACACCTAGTACACATAGTACTACACAGTACACATAGTACACATAGTACTACACAGTATACATAGTACACATAGTACTACACAGTACACATAGTACTACACAGTACACATAGTACACATTGTAAACATTTTACACATAGTACACATAGTACACATAGTACTACACAGTACACATAGTACTACACAGTACACATAGTACTACACAGTACAAATGGTACACATAGTACACATAGTACTACAGAGTACACATAGTACTACACAGTACACATAGTACAAATAGTACTACACAGTACACATAGTACTACACAGTACAAATGGTACACATAGTACACATAGTACTACAGAGTACACATAGTACTACACAGTACACATAGTACAAATAGTACTACACAGTACACATAGTACACATAGTACTACACAGTACACATAGTACTACACAGTACACATAGTAAACATAGTACTACACAGTAAACATAGTACACCCAGTACACCCAGTACACATAGTAGTACACAGTACACATAGTACTACACAGTACACATAGTACTACACAGTACACATAGTAAACATAGTACTACACAGTAAACATAGTACACCCAGTACACCCAGTACACATAGTACTACACAGTACACATAGTACTACACAGTACACATAGTACTACACAGTACACATAGTACATATAGTACTACACAGTACACATAGTACTACACAGTACACATAGTACTACACAGTACAAATAGTACTACACAGTACACACAGTACACATAGTACTACACAGTACACATAGTACACATAGTACTACACAGTACACATAGTACTACACAGTACACATAGTAAACATAGTACTACACAGTACATATAGTACTACACAGTACACATAGTACACCCAGTACACATAGTAGTACACAGTACACATAGTACACATAGTACTACACAGTACACATAGTACTTCACAGTACACATAGTACTACACAGTACACATAGTACACACTACACATAGTACTACACAGTACACATAGTACACATAGTACTACACAGTACACATAGTACTACACAGTAAAAATAGTACTACACAGTACACATAGTACTTCACAGTACACATAGTACTACACAGTACACATAGTACACACAGTACACATAGTACCACAAAGTACACATAGTACACATAGTACTACACAGTACACATAGTACTACACAGTACACATAGTACACATAGTACTACACAGTACACATAGTACTACGCAGGACACATAGTACACCTAGTACGCATAGTACTACACAGTACACATAGTACTACACAGTACACATAGTACTTCACAGTACACATAGTACTACACAGTACATATAGTACACACAGTACACATAGTACTACACAGTACACATAGTACACATAGTCCTACACAGTACACATAGTACACATAGTACTACACAGTACACATAGTACACATAGTACTACACAGTACACATAGTACTACACAGTACATATAGTACTACACAGTACACATAGTACACATAGTACTACATGGTACACATAGTACACACAGTACACATAGTACTACACAGTACACATAGTACACATAGTACACATAGTACACATAGTACTACACAGTACACATAATACTACACAGTACACATAGTACACACAGTAAACATAGTACTACACAGTACACATAGTACTACACAGTACACATAGTACACCTAGTACACATAGTACTACACAGTACACATAGTACTACACAGTACACATAGTACTACACAGTACACGTAGTACTTCACAGTACACATAGTACTACACAGTACACATAGTACACACAGTACACATAGTACTACACAGTACACATAGTACACATAGTACTACACAGTACACATAGTACTACACAGTACACATAGTACTACACAGTACACATAGTACACATAGTACTACACAGTACACATAGTACTACACAGGACACATAGTACACCTATTACGCATAGTACTACACAGTACACATAGTACTACACAGTACACATAGTACTTCACAGTACACATAGTACTACACAGTACACATAGTACTACACAGTACACATAGTACACACAGTACACATAGTACTACACAGTACACATAGTACACATAATACTACACAGTACACACAGTACACATAGTACTACACAGTACACATAGTACTACACAGTACACATAGTACACATAGTACTACATAGTACACATAGTACACACAGTACACATAGTACACATAGTACTACACAGTACACATAGTACTACACGGTACACATAGTACACATAGTACTACACAGTACACATAGTACTACACAGTACACATAGTACACATAGAACTACACAGTACACATAGTACTACACAGTACACATAGTACACCTAGTACACATAGTACTACACAGTACACATAGTACACATAGTACTACACAGTATACATAGTACACATAGTACTACACAGTACACATAGTACTACACAGTACACATAGTACACATTGTAAACATTTTGCACATAGTACACATAGTACACATAGTACTACACAGTACACATAGTACTACACAGTACACATAGTACTACACAGTACAAATGGTACACATAGTACACATAGTACTACAGAGTACACATAGTACTACACAGTACACATAGTACAAATAGTACTACACAGTACACATAGTACTACACAGTACAAATGGTACACATAGTACACATAGTACTACAGAGTACACATAGTACTACACAGTACACATAGTACAAATAGTACTACACAGTACACATAGTACACATAGTACTACACAGTACACATAGTACTACACAGTACACATAGTAAACATAGTACTACACAGTAAACATAGTACACCCAGTACACCCAGTACACATAGTAGTACACAGTACACATAGTACTACACAGTACACATAGTACTACACAGTACACGTAGTACTTCACAGTACACATAGTACTACACAGTACACATAGTACACACAGTACACATAGTACTACACAGTACACATAGTACACATAGTACTACACAGTACACATAGTACTACACAGTACACATAGTACTACACAGTACACATAGTACACATAGTACTACACAGTACACATAGTACTACACAGGACACATAGTACACATATTACGCATAGTACTACACAGTACACATAGTACTACACAGTACACATAGTACTTCACAGTACACATAGTACTACACAGTACACATAGTACTACACAGTACACATAGTACACACAGTACACATAGTACTACACAGTACACATAGTACACATAATACTACACAGTACACACAGTACACATAGTACTACACAGTACACATAGTACTACACAGTACACATAGTACACATAGTACTACATAGTACACATAGTACACACAGTACACATAGTACACATAGTACTACACAGTACACATAGTACTACACGGTACACATAGTACACATAGTACTACACAGTACACATAGTACTACACAGTACACATAGTACACATAGAACTACACAGTACACATAGTACTACACAGTACACATAGTACACCTAGTACACATAGTACTACACAGTACACATAGTACACATAGTACTACACAGTATACATAGTACACATAGTACTACACAGTACACATAGTACTACACGGTACACATAGTACACATTGTAAACATTTTACACATAGTACACATAGTACACATAGTACTACACAGTACACATAGTACTACACAGTACACATAGTACTACACAGTACAAATGGTACACATAGTACACATAGTACTACAGAGTACACATAGTACTACACAGTACACATAGTACAAATAGTACTACACAGTACACATAGTACTACACAGTACAAATGGTACACATAGTACACATAGTACTACAGAGTACACATAGTACTACACAGTACACATAGTACAAATAGTACTACACAGTACACATAGTACACATAGTACTACACAGTACACATAGTACTACACAGTACACATAGTAAACATAGTACTACACAGTAAACATAGTACACCCAGTACACCCAGTACACATAGTAGTACACAGTACACATAGTACTACACAGTACACATAGTACTACACAGTACACATAGTACTACACAGTACACATAGTAAACATAGTACTACACAGTAAACATAGTACACCCAGTACACCCAGTACACATAGTACTACACAGTACACATAGTACTACACAGTACACATAGTACATATAGTACTACACAGTACACATAGTACTACACAGTACACATAGTACTACACAGTACAAATAGTACTACACAGTACACACAGTA
This sequence comes from Eucyclogobius newberryi, assembly GCF_026437365.1. NCBI lineage: Eukaryota > Metazoa > Chordata > Actinopteri > Gobiiformes > Gobiidae > Eucyclogobius > Eucyclogobius newberryi. Next base: position 78,620 of record NW_027315966.1, read on the forward strand.
CACATAGTACTACACAGTACACATAGTACACATAGTACTACACAGTACACATAGTACTACACAGTACACATAGTAAACATAGTACTACACAGTACATATAGTACTACACAGTACACATAGTACACCCAGTACACATAGTAGTACACAGTACACATAGTACACATAGTACTACACAGTACACATAGTACTTCACAGTACACATAGTACTACACAGTACACATAGTACACACTACACATAGTACTACACAGTACACATAGTACACATAGTACTACACAGTACACATAGTACTACACAGTAAAAATAGTACTACACAGTACACATAGTACTTCACAGTACACATAGTACTACACAGTACACATAGTACACACAGTACACATAGTACCACAAAGTACACATAGTACACATAGTACTACACAGTACACATAGTACTACACAGTACACATAGTACACATAGTACTACACAGTACACATAGTACTACACAGGACACATAGTACACCTAGTACGCATAGTACTACACAGTACACATAGTACTACACAGTACACATAGTACTTCACAGTACACATAGTACTACACAGTACATATAGTACACACAGTACACATAGTCCTACACAGTACACATAGTACACATAGTACTACACAGTACACATAGTACACATAGTACTACACAGTACACATAGTACTACACAGTACATATAGTACTACACAGTACACATAGTACACATAGTACTACATGGTACACATAGTACACACAGTACACATAGTACTACACAGTACACATAGTACACATAGTACACATAGTACACATAGTACTACACAGTACACATAATACTACACAGTACACATAGTACACACAGTAAACATAGTACTACACAGTACACATAGTACTACACAGTACACATAGTACACCTAGTACACATAGTACTACACAGTACACATAGTACTACACAGTACACGTAGTACTTCACAGTACACATAGTACTACACAGTACACATAGTACACACAGTACACATAGTACTACACAGTACACATAGTACACATAGTACTACACAGTACACATAGTACTACACAGTACACATAGTACACATAGAACTACACAGTACACATAGTACTACACAGTACACATAGTACACCTAGTACACATAGTACTACACAGTACACATAGTACACATAGTACTACACAGTATACATAGTACACATAGTACTACACAGTACACATAGTACTACACGGTACACATAGTACACATTGTAAACATTTTACACATAGTACACATAGTACACATAGTACTACACAGTACACATAGTACTACACAGTACACATAGTACTACACAGTACAAATGGTACACATAGTACACATAGTACTACAGAGTACACATAGTACTACACAGTACACATAGTACAAATAGTACTACACAGTACACATAGTACTACACAGTACAAATGGTACACATAGTACACATAGTACTACAGAGTACACATAGTACTACACAGTACACATAGTACAAATAGTACTACACAGTACACATAGTACACATAGTACTACACAGTACACATAGTACTACACAGTACACATAGTAAACATAGTACTACACAGTAAACATAGTACACCCAGTACACCCAGTACACATAGTAGTACACAGTACACATAGTACTACACAGTATACATAGTACTACACAGTACACATAGTACTACACAGTACACATAGTAAACATAGTACTACACAGTAAACATAGTACACCCAGTACACCCAGTACACATAGTACTACACAGTACACATAGTACTACACAGTACACATAGTACTACACAGTACACATAGTACATATAGTACTACACAGTACACATAGTACTACACAGTACACATAGTACTACACAGTACAAATAGTACTACACAGTACACACAGTACACATAGTACTACACAGTACACATAGTACTACACAGTACACATAGTACTACACAGTACACATAGTAAACATAGTACTACACAGTACATATAGTACTACACAGTACACATAGTACACCCAGTACACATAGTAGTACACAGTACACATAGTACACATAGTACTACACAGTACACATAGTACTTCACAGTACACATAGTACTACACAGTACACATAGTACACACTACACATAGTACTACACAGTACACATAGTACACATAGTACTACACAGTACACATAGTACTACACAGTAAAAATAGTACTACACAGTACACATAGTACTTCACAGTACACATAGTACTACACAGTACACATAGTACACACAGTACACATAGTACCACAAAGTACACATAGTACACATAGTACTACACAGTACACATAGTACTACACAGTACACATAGTACACATAGTACTACACAGTACACATAGTACTACACAGGACACATAGTACACCTAGTACGCATAGTACTACACAGTACACATAGTACTACACAGTACACATAGTACTTCACAGTACACATAGTACTACACAGTACATATAGTACACACAGTACACATAGTACTACACAGTACACATAGTACACATAGTCCTACACAGTACACATAGTACACATAGTACTACACAGTACACATAGTACACATAGTACTACACAGTACACATAGTACTACACAGTACATATAGTACTACACAGTACACATAGTACACATAGTACTACATGGTACACATAGTACACACAGTACACATAGTACTACACAGTACACATAGTACACATAGTACACATAGTACACATAGTACTACACAGTACACATAATACTACACAGTACACATAGTACACACAGTAAACATAGTACTACACAGTACACATAGTACTACACAGTACACATAGTACACCTAGTACACATAGTACTACACAGTACACATAGTACTACACAGTACACATAGTACTACACAGTACACGTAGTACTTCACAGTACACATAGTACTACACAGTACACATAGTACACACAGTACACATAGTACTACACAGTACACATAGTACACATAGTACTACACAGTACACATAGTACTACACAGTACACATAGTACTACACAGTACACATAGTACACATAGTACTACACAGTACACATAGTACTACACAGGACACATAGTACACCTATTACGCATAGTACTACACAGTACACATAGTACTACACAGTACACATAGTACATCACAGTACACATAGTACTACACAGTACACATAGTACTACACAGTACACATAGTACACACAGTACACATAGTACTACACAGTACACATAGTACACATAATACTACACAGTACACACAGTACACATAGTACTACACAGTACACATAGTACTACACAGTACACATAGTACACATAGTACTACATAGTACACATAGTACACACAGTACACATAGTACACATAGTACACATAGTACTACACAGTACACATAGTACTACACGGTACACATAGTACACATAGTACTACACAGTACACATAGTACTACACAGTACACATAGTACTACACAGTACACATAGTACACATAGAACTACACAGTACACATAGTACTACACAGTACACATAGTACACCTAGTACACATAGTACTACACAGTACACATAGTACACATAGTACTACACAGTATACATAGTACACATAGTACTACACAGTACACATAGTACTACACAGTACACATAGTACACATTGTAAACATTTTACACATAGTACACATAGTACACATAGTACTACACAGTACACATAGTACTACACAGTACACATAGTACTACACAGTACAAATGGTACACATAGTACACATAGTACTACAGAGTACACATAGTACTACACAGTACACATAGTACAAATAGTACTACACAGTACACATAGTACTACACAGTACAAATGGTACACATAGTACACATAGTACTACAGAGTACACATAGTACTACACAGTACACATAGTACAAATAGTACTACACAGTACACATAGTACACATAGTACTACACAGTACACATAGTACTACACAGTACACATAGTAAACATAGTACTACACAGTAAACATAGTACACCCAGTACACCCAGTACACATAGTAGTACACAGTACACATAGTACTACACAGTACACATAGTACTACACAGTACACATAGTACACACAGTACACATAGTACTACTAAGTACACTTAGTACACATAGTACTACACAGTACACATAGTACTACACAGTACACATAGTACTACACAGTACACATAGTACATATAGTACTACACAGTACACATAGTACTACACAGTACACATAGTACTACACAGTACAAATAGTACTACACAGTACACACAGTACACATAGTACTACACAGTACACATAGTACTACACAGTACACATAGTACTACACAGTACACATAGTAAACATAGTACTACACAGTACATATAGTACTACACAGTACACATAGTACACCCAGTACACATAGTAGTACACAGTACACATAGTACACATAGTACTACACAGTACACATAGTACTACACAGTACACATAGTACTACACAGTACACATAGTACACACAGTACACATAGTACTACACAGTACACATAGTACACATAGTACTACACAGTACACATAGTACTACACAGTAAAAATAGTACTACACAGTACACATAGTACTTCACAGTACACATAGTACTACACAGTACACATAGTACACACAGTACACATAGTACCACAAAGTACACATAGTACACATAGTACTACACAGTACACATAGTACTACACAGTACACATAGTACACATAGTACTACACAGTACACATAGTACTACACAGGACACATAGTACACCTAGTACGCATAGTACTACACAGTACACATAGTACTACACAGTACACATAGTACTACACAGTACATATAGTACACACAGTACACATAGTACTACACAGTACACATAGTACACATAGTCCTACACAGTACACATAGTACACATAGTACACATAGTACTACACAGTACACATAGTACACATAGTACTACACAGTACACATAGTACTACACAGTACATATAGTACTACACAGTACACATAGTACACATAGTACTACATGGTACACATAGTACACACAGTACACATAGTACTACACAGTACACATAGTACACATAGTACACATAGTACACATAGTACTACACAGTACACATAATACTACACAGTACACATAGTACACACAGTAAACATAGTACTACACAGTACACATAGTACTACACAGTACACATAGTACACCTAGTACACATAGTACTACACAGTACACATAGTACTACACAGTACACATAGTACTACACAGTACACGTAGTACTTCACAGTACACATAGTACTACACAGTACACATAGTACACACAGTACACATAGTACTACACAGTACACATAGTACACATAGTACTACACAGTACACATAGTACTACACAGTACACATAGTACTACACAGTACACATAGTACACATAGTACTACACAGTACACATAGTACTACACAGGACACATAGTACACCTATTACGCATAGTACTTACACAGTACACATAGTACTACACAGTACACATAGTACTTCACAGTACACATAGTACTAACACAGTACACATAGTACTACACAGTACACATAGTACACACAGTACACATAGTACTACACAGTACACATAGTACACATAATACTACACAGTACACACAGTACACATAGTACTACACAGTACACATAGTACTACACAGTACACATAGTACACATAGTACTACATAGTACACATAGTACACACAGTACACATAGTACACATAGTACACCATAGTACTACACAGTACACATAGTACTACACGGTACACATAGTACACATAGTACTACACAGTACACATAGTACTACACAGTACACATAGTACTACACAGTACACATAGTACACATAGAACTACACAGTACACATAGTACTACACAGTACACATAGTACACCTAGTACACATAGTACTACACAGTACACATAGTACACATAGTACTACACAGTATACATAGTACACATAGTACTACACAGTACACACATAGTACACATAGTACTACACAGTACACATAGTACACATTGTAAACATTTTACACATAGTACACATAGTACTACACAGTACAATAGTACACATAGTACACACAGTACACATAGTACTACACAGTACACATAGTACTACACAATACACATAGTACACATAGTACACAAAGTACACATAGTACTACACAGTACACATAGTACTACACAGTACACATAGTACACATAGTACTACACCCCTACACATAGTACTACACAGTACACATAGTACACCTAGTACACATAGTACTACACAGTACACATAGTACACATATTACTACACAGTACACATAGTACTACACAGTAAGACATATTACTACACAGTACACATAGTACACATAGTACTACACAGTACACATAGTACTTCACAGTACACATAGTACTACACAGTACACATAGTACACACAGTAGCACATAGTACTACACAGTACACATATTACTACACAGTACACATAGTACACATAGTACTACACAGTACCACATAGTACACATAGTACTACACAGTACACATAGTACGTACACAGTACACATAGTACACATAGTACTACACAGTACACATAGTTACTACACAGTACACATAGTACACATAGTACACACAGTAACACATAGTACTACAACAGTACACATAGTACTTACACAGTACACATAGTACACATAGTACCTCCTCCTCCTCTCAACTGGCTCCTCCTCCTCTCACAGGCTCCTCCTCTCACTGGCTCCTCCTCCTCTCACAGGCTCCTCCTCCTCTCACTGGCTCCTCCTCCTGTTCACTGGCTCCTCCTCCTCTCACTGGATCTCTCCTCCTGTTCACTGGCTCCTCCTCCTCTCACAAGGCTCCTCCTCCTCTCACTGGCTCCTCCTCCTGTTCACTGGCTCCTCCTCCGCTCACAGGCTCCTCCTCCTCTCACAGGCTCCCCCTCCTCACAGCTTTCACAGGCTCCTCCTCCTGTTCACTTGGCTCCTCCTCCTCGTGTAAACATGATTGGCCCTCTCATGAGTTCTCTAGTGCTCAAATCTATGACAGAATTCAGCAATTAAAAAGCTGTTGTTGTTGTGTTGTTGTTGTTGTTGTTGTTTATATGGCGGTTGTATACACGTGTTGCATCAGCGCCAGACTTTATTCTTTAGACTTCATTTCAGAGTCCGAGCGGACTTCTTTCCAGGACTGACTCTTCTTCTTTTAGCTCTTCACACTTCAGCTTCATCCTTTCTACTCCACTTCTCCTCCTCCTCCTTCTTCTCCTCCTCTCTCCTCTCTCCTCCGTCTCCCTTGCTCCTCCTCTCTCTTCTCTTCTCTCTCCTCTCCTTCCTTTCTCCTCCACTTTCCTCTCTTCCTCTCTCCTCTCTCTCCTCTCACAGCTCTCACCTCACCTCCTCTCTCCTCCTCTCTTCCTCCTCCTCCTCTCTTCCTCACCTCCACTCTCCTCCTCTCTCCTCACCTCCTCACTCTCCTCTCTCCTCTCCTCCTCTCTCCTCCTCCATCCTCACCTCCCTCTCCTCCTCTCCCTCCTCTCACCTCCTCTCTCCTCCTCTCTCCTCCTCTCTTCCTCTCTCCTCTCCCTCATCTCCTCTCCTCACTCACCTCCTCTCTCCTCCTCCTCCTCTCCTCCTCTCTCCTCCTCTCCTCCTCTCACCTCCTCTCCTCCTCTCTCCTCTCTTCTCTCTCTCCTCCTCCTCCCCTCCTCTCACCTCCTCTCTCCTCGTCCTCCTCTCTCCTCTCCTCCTCTCACCTCCTCTCTCCTCCTCTCTCCCATCCTCCTCTCTTCCTCACCTCCTCTCTCCTCTTTCCTCTCTCCTCCTCCCTCCTCCTCTCCTCCTCTCACCTCCTCTCTCCTCTCTCCTCCTCTCTCCTCTCCTCCTCTCTCCTCCTCTTTCCTCTCCATCCTCCTCTCCTCCTCCTCCTCTCACCTCCTCTCTCCTCCTCTTTCCCTCTCTCCTCCCCTCCTCTCTCTCCTCCTCTTCTCTCTCCTATCCTCCTCTCTCCTTCCTCCTCACTCCTCACCTCCACTCACCTCTCCTCCTCTCGTCCTCCTCCTCTCTCCTCCTCACTCTCTCCTCGTCTTCCTCTCTCTCTCCTCCTCCTCCTCTCACTCCTCTCACCTCCTCTCTCCTCTCCTCCTCTCTCCTCCTCTCTCCTCTCCTCCTCTCCTCCTCTCTCCTCCTCTTTCCTCTCTCCTCCTCCTCCTCTCCTCCTCACCTCACCTCCTCTTTCCTCTCCTCCTCCTCTCTTCCTCTTTCCTCTCTCCTCCTCCTCCTCTCACTCCTCTCCTCTCTCTCACCTCCTCTTCTCTCCTCTCTCCTCTCCCTCCTCTTCTCTCCTCTCTCCTCATCCTCCTCTCACCTCCTCTCTCCTCTCCTCCTCTCTCCTCCTCTTTCCCTCTCTTCCTCTCCTCCTCTCTCCTCTCCTCTTCTCACCTCCTCTCATCCTCCTCTCTCCTCTCCTCTCTCTCCTCTCCTCCTCTCTCCTCTCCTCCTCTCTCCTCTCCTCCTCTCACCTCCTCTCTCCTCCTCACTCTCCTCTCTCCTCTCCTCCTCTCTCCTCTCTCTTTTCCTCTCTCCCTCTCTCCTCCTCTCTCCTCCTCCTCCTCTCTCCTCTCCTCCTCTCTCCTCTCCTCCTCTCACCTCCTCTCTCCTCACTCTCTCCTCTCCTCCTCTCTCCTCCTCCTCCTCTCACCTCCTCTCTCCTCTCCTCCTCTCACCTCCTCTCTTCCTCCTCTCTCCTCTCCTCCTCTCCTCCTCCTCCTCTCTGCTCCTCCTCTCCTCCTCTCACCTCCTCTCTCCTCTCCTCCTCTCACCTCCTCTCTCCTCTCCTCCTCTCTCCTCTCTCTCCTCCTCTCTCCTCTCCTCCTCTCTCCTCCTCTTTCCTCTCTCCTCCTCCTCCTCTCCTCCTCTCACCTCCTCTTTCCTCTTCCTCCTCTCTCTTCCTCTTTCCTCTCTCCTCCCCTCCTCTCTCCTCTCCTCCTCTCACCTCCTCTCTCCTCCTCTCCTCCTCTCTCCTCTTCTTTCCTCTCTCCTCTCCTCCTCTCTCCTCTCCTTTTCTCACCTCCTCTCTCTCTCCTCCACTCTCCTCTCCTCCTCTCTCCTCTCCTCCTCTCTCCTCTCCTCTTCTCACCTCCTCTCTCCTCCTCTCTCCTCTCTCCTCTCTCCTCTCCTCCTCTCTCTCTCCTCCTCCTCCTCTCTCCTCTCCTCCTCTCTCCTCCTCTCTCCTCTCCTCCTCTCTCCTCTCCTCCTCTCTCCTCTCCTCCTCTCACCTCCTCTCTCCTCCTCTCTCCTCTCCTCCTCTCTCCTCTCTCCTCTCCTCCTCTCTCCTCTCCTCCTCTCTTCTCACCTCCTCTCTCCTCCTCTCTCCTCTCCTCCTCTCTCCTCTCCTCCTCTCTCCTCTCTCCTCTCTCTCCTCTCACCTCCTCTCTCCCTCCTCTCTCCTCCTCTCTCCTCTCCTCCTCTCTCCTCTCCTCCTCTCACCTCCTCGCTCCTCCTCTCTCCTCTCCTCCTCTCTCCTCTCCTCCTCTCTCCTCCTCTCTCCTCTTCTCCTCTCTTCCTCTCCTCTCTCTCTCCTCCTCTATCCTTCTCTCCTCTCCTCCTCTCCTCCTCCCCTCCTCTCTCCTCCTCTCTTCTCCTCTCTCCTCCTCTCTCCTATCCTCCTCTCTCCTCACCTCCACTCTCCTCTCCTCCTCTCTCTCTCCTCCTCTCCTCTCTCCTCCTCTCCTCCTCTCCTCGCTCTTTCCTCCTCTCCTCCTCCTCCTCTGCCTCCTCTCACCTCCTCTCTTCCTCTCCTCTCTCTCCTCTCCTCCTCTCCTCCTCTCTCCTCCTCTTTCCACTCTCCTCCTCCTCCTCTCCTCCTCTCACCTCCTCTCTTCCTCTCCCCCTCTCGCTCTCCTCTCTCCTCTCTCCTCCTCCTCCTCTCTCCTCCTCTCTCCTCTCTCCTCCTCTCCTCCTCTCTCCTCTCCTCCTCTCACCTCCTCTTCTCTCCTCTCTCCTCTCCTCCTCTTCTCTCCTCTCTCCTCTCTCCTCCTCTCACCTCCTCTCTCTCCTCTCCTCCTCTCTCCTCTCCTCTTCCTCTCTCCTCTCCTCCTCTCTCCTCTCCTCTTCTCACCCTCCTCTCTCCTCCTCCTCTCCTCTCCTCCTCTCATCCTCTCTCCTCTCCTCCTCTCACCTCCTCTCTCCTCCTCTCTCCTCCTCTCCTCTCCTCCTCTCTCCTCCTCTCTCCTCTCCTCCTCTCTCACCTCCTCTCTCCTCCTCTCTCCTCCTCCTCTCCTCCTCTCACCTCCTCGCTCCTCCTCTCTCCTCTCTCCTCCTCTCTCCTCCCTCTCTCTCCTCTCCTCCTCTCACCTCCTCTCTCCTCCTCTCTCCTCTCCTCCTCTCTCCTCTCCTCCTCTCACCTCCTCGCTCCTCCTCTCTCCTCTCCTCCTCTCTCCTCTCTCTCCTCTCACACCTCCTCTCTCCTCTCTCCTCCTCTCTCCTCTTCTCCTCTCTCCTCTCCTCCTCTCTCCTCCTCCTCTCTCCTCATCATCTAAATGTCGCTGGTTGAACGATTGATTCGAGCGTCACAAAAAGAGGAACATTTGAGTCGATACGTTTTGTGCTTTCATGAAACAGAAAACATTTGGACAGTTTTCGCTTCATCTCAGACCTTCAGCTCCATCAGCTCCTCGAGCTCCTGCAGAACGTCTGATCTGAAGTGACGTGTCGCTCAGGTCAAAGGTCAAAGGTCACAAAGTCTGAAAAGACCAACAGCAGCAAAAAGTGCTTCTGATTCAAATAAAACAAGTCCAGCAATAATCCATCTGCAAGGGGGGGCTTATAGGGCGGGGCTTACGGGGCGGGGCTTTACAGGGCGGGGGCTTACGGGGGTTTACAGGGCGGGGCTTACGGGGGCGGGGGCTTACAGGGTGGGGCTTACGGGGCTTACGGGGCGGGGCTTACAGGGCGGGGGCTTACAGGGCGGGACTTACAGGGCGGGACTTACAGGGCGGGAATTACAGGGCATACGGGGCGGGGCTTACGGGGGCGGGGCTTACGGGGCGGCGGCTTACAGTGAGGCGGGGCTTACAGGGGCGGGGGCTTACAGGGGCGGACTTACAGGGCGGGAATTACAGGGCATACGGGCGCGGGGCTTACGGGGCGGGGCTTACGGGGCGGGGCTTACGGGGCGGGGCATACGGGCGGGGCTTACAGGGCGGGGCTTACAGGGCGGGACTTACAGGGCGGGGCTTACAGGGCAGGGCATACGGGCGGGCGGGGCTTACTGGGCGGGGCATACGGGGCGGGGCTTACAGGGCGGGGCTTACAGGGGCGGGACTTACAGGGTTAGGGTTAGGCTAGGTTAGGCTTACAGGGCAGGGCTTACGGGGCGGGGCTTACGGGGCGGGGCTTACAGGGCGGGACTTACAGGGCGGGGGCTTACAGGGCAGGGCTTACAGGGTGGGGCTTACGGGGCAGGGCTTAC